>NW_024752500.1:0-27484 GCF_018991925.1 Homarus americanus
GTGTCTACTCCAGGATCCTTCAGCAGTGTCTTCCCCAGGATCCTTCTTCCGTGTCTTCCCCAAGATCCTTCTTCCGTGTCTACTCCAGGATCCTTCAGCCGTGTCTTCCCCAGGATCCTTCTTCCGTGTCTTCCCCAGGATCCTTCAGCCTTGTCTTCCCCAAAACTGCCAGCTATTATACCCATAGATTCTCACCCAAGGTTCACTAAATAACCTTATTGGGTTATCCTAGGTCAAATCAACTTACGGTTTATCATTATCGATAGCTTATCCTAACCCCAATTACATGTCACCAACCATCACAGTCTCTTTTCCGGCCATGTCATGCACTACCGCGACAAGTAAAACAAAGAACAGGTTGTAAGCGACCACTCGACGTCACGCACTTATCTTCGGGTGATATGTACTCGAGGGAAAATTGTAAACCCGCACGAAGTCATGCACGAATATTATGTATCATCATGGGTAAAAAAAGTAAAAAAGCTGTGAGTTATTTGACGTCATGCATTACTCTTATAAACAGTATATGACCGGGAATAATGAACCCAAAGACAAATGTTAGAAGCTACATTACGTCAGGCGCTATTATTTTATGTATTACCAACAATATAACCAAATAGGTAACAGTCAGTCATTAAACATGCAAGTAATACCGCCTGGAAAGATATTGGAGGCATAATGTGTTGTCTAATGGTAGACCCTGCTGCCATATGGCATCACAAAAATTGTGACCAAGTCCCAGGTTGCTGATCTGGCTTTCTGCCCCATTTACACACAATTGCAGGGTCTCAATTGTTTCTCTTACTTCGACAACACAACATAAATAACATTTCTCACTCTTGATTTTGTTTTCGGTTCATTTTCTATTATTTTTATGTTTTTGGTGGGCTAATCTCCATTGAAAATATTTACAAGACGCCATCCAAAACTCCTCAGGAAATATCATGAAAAATTAAAACATGTACAACAGCTAGCGAATACACACTGTCATGCACTATGCATTATACGTGACCAAATGATGTAAAAACCAAGCGAGATTCTGTAGGTCCGTAAGTCGACATTCACTACAGGACTACAGGACTACAGTATATATATATATATATATATATATATATACTTTACGATGAATTAGTTAATACAATATATACCTGTAATATATATTTAGGTCTATTTTCAAGACATTACACTTAATAATGCGAATTTTCTCAACACTTTAAAGTTTCCTAATTATCTAACGAATAATAATAATAATAATAATAATAATAATAATAATAATAATAATAATAATCGAGACAAGTTGATAACGTTCACATTGAAATTATTTTATATTTTCAACATTTGTTTTATATACTTTGAGAATACTTCGTCATATATGAGTGTAAAAGTCTATTATGTTTTAACCTGCTAGAGTGGTGAAGCAAGGCTCTAGGCACAGTAATAAGTGACGAATTTACAGTGAAACCTAACGGACTGTTCTCTCCATGTCGTCCGTTAGATGGCGGTCCTCACATCTAACGGACACTTGATATAACAGACATTCCTCCACAAAGAGTCCGTTGAATAGAGGTTTCACTATACATATACTAAATTATATATCAAGCATAATTTACATATGAGGATATTAAACAGTAAATAATATAAATTTGCATATATCAAACTACACCAAAAATAATAATTAACACAAGCTATATTAACTAACACATTTACACAAACTATATTAATTAACATATATTTACCATATTTTAACTCCAACAAGAAACCTTAATACTTATAACTATTAATTTTACGTTAATTAAAAACACCTGGTACCTGTGTTAATAATTTTAAACCATGTGTATCGATTATTTCCAGGGTTTTTTTTTGTTTACCTGAACTTTTGAGATAAATTATTATGTAAACTACGAAAACAAAATAAACAAGTCATGGATACAAACAGCGAAAATACCGAAAAGTCATGACGTAGTGACTTTTTTGTTTACGTTGTAAGTAGATAATTATAATTGGATAGATAAATATATATATAAGTAGATATATGAGTTGATAGAAAGATATATACAAGCAGATAGACAAAAACATATAAATAGATAAATAAAAAGTGATGGAAAAGTTATTTACTATTTTGTCTTTGCTTTTATATACATATACTCAATTTATATACATTACCTATATGGAACTCAATGCTACATAATGCCGATAGTCTTCTGTTTGTATTAGTATTTTCGTGGGTATTTTTGCTTTTATTATTATTGTATCTGAGGTATAATTTTTGTTTGGGATTTTTTTTTAATATAAGAACATTTTTAAGGCATTGTCGCTTTTATTCACTCTGTATGTATGGGCATTTTTTGTATGTATGGATGTTTTTATTTCTGTTTGGTTAATAATTCAGTATGTATGGAGTTTTTATTTACAGTGGTAATTTTTTCATATTTGTTCCTATGTTGATTTGATCATTTTTTTTGTTTTTAGATTATTCACAATATAGAGTCTCTCACCTAGTGTGTCGTGTCGTGTGAGGCATTAGACTACAAAGGACCTGTATCACACACTACCATTGAATTAAACTTTTACCAGATTCATTTATACAATAATATAAACATCTACAGGATTCTCATGTAGTGGGGAAATGACATTATAGACACTTACAAGAATCACTAGTGAGTATTAAGTGATTCTCTTTCTAGATACTCAAGTGGGGAAAATGGCAGAACTGTCGACACTAGAATAGCCTATGGGATTTTGAATCGATAGACATACCGAGTCCTCAGGTAGTAAACTATCGTACCTGAAGAAAGTGTACTAACTCCTGTACACTAGAACTATCAAAATATCATCTTATCACCTTCACGTAGACATCTGGAGTTATTTATTGTCTCTTAAGGTATTCTGAAAATTATTGCCGTAGGAAGTCATAAATTGGATAACTAACTCGTACCACAAGCAATCAAGCCGCCGGGAGATGGTTTGATATCTTATACTTTCTTTCTGTACTAGCCTGCAACTACCATCACTACCACTATCATCATCACTACTACTACCACCATCGATACCATATTCACTAGCACCAAAAATACTACCATCACCACCGACACCATACCTACCACCAGCATAAATATCACTATCACCACCGACACCATACCTACCACTATCATCATCATCATTACCATGTCTTATTGCCACCACTACCACTATCGACACCATACCCCCACCACAAGTATTGTTTACTATGACTGGTTATCCCAAACTGTAAACAAGACGAAGATAACAAAAAACATGTTATCTTGGCCGTGTTATCAATCTGTGTTATCTTGGTAGCATTTAAAGGATAACCATTTACTCCCAAGTTTCAATTCCCTGTTTTAAATATTTTACGAACTTGAAAAAAAAAATTCTAGTTATCGTGGCAATTGATGGGGATAACCGTAGACTTGTGTTAACTTAGCGGTACTGCCAATTCGGGTTTAATTCGCCATATATAAATTTCTATAGTTTTCGGTATATCTATATAATTAATTTAGATTTTTAACCATCTATATAATTACCCCATTCATTATATAAGAGGGATATATTTTTGTATTATTGTAGGTATATTTCCAGCTCTCATAATATAGACGGGATATATTATAATTGACGTTATATTAGCTGTATTTATGAGCTATATTAGGAGGAAACTCGAAAGGCAGTTTGATGAGACAAAAAAATAACTGATTTTGTTTTCATTAGCCTCTACTGTAGGTATTTAAATGGAATTTTTAGTTCCCACTTAAGGAGATGGAAAAGATTAATTCGTTTTCCATTATCGCCTGTAATTAATATCAATACGTAACACCACTTTAAAAAAAATTACTCTGATGTTCATATAAAAAATAACCTAAACTTTGAATTAAGGTATAGCAAAAATCATCTTAGGTTATACGTAAATATACTTAAATCGGGACATATCTATAATCTGTCTTTAAATATTCCCTAAATATACCTAAGCCAACCTCATCCTTAAAGTTACAACTCAAAATATGTCTCAAGTTTGACCTAGTAACACCTCAAGGACAGCTGAAGACAACACAAGGGAAGACGATAAAAACTTCTCGTGGTTGAAATAATTACTTGAAGTGAGGGAGTCCGGCCAAGAGAGACATAACACACACCCATTTAAAGAGGTCAGTTTCTTCAGGGTTTCATTCATTCATTTACTTAGTTTTTGTTATTAATATTTGGTCATAATGGAGAGATTATTCTGGTTTTCTTTATTTTTCTTAGTATTCTTTCTTTCTTGTTTGTTTTTCTTTCTTTCTTCTGTTTCTGCTTTTTATTTTTTTCACCTGCAACTTATTTGTTTTTCTTATTTTTCTCTTCTTTCATCATCTGCTTCTATTTTTCTTCTTTCTTCAGCTTTTCTTCCTTCCTTCTTCTTCTTCTCATTAATATTACCATCATCATTATTATTATTATTGCAAAGATCATTATTTTAATTTCCCTTGCTATTTACATCAATACAAAATACAGTAAATAAATTTTAATCTTTTCTTTCCATCGCTATGACGTAAACAAAATTTTTTTCTTCCTGAAGTAAAAAATAAAATACCAATCAAACACACTAATGAATATGAAGTCGATTTCTTGATTTATAATGTCCTCAGTAAGGGTTGAGGCGTTTAGTAAATCCTCTTGATGTTTGTAATTGATTAAACATTTCTTCCTTACCTGTAATGTGGGCCAGGTAGAGGGTGTTACCTGTCCTCGTGTTCCAGGTAAGCCCAATAAACAGATTGTGTAATCCTTTTATGGTGAACGGGAGATGTGTCTTATTAGGACATGTAAGTTAATATTTTAGGACATGTAAGTTAATATTTTAGGACATGCAAGTTAATATTTTACAAAATTTTCAAGACATTTATTTTTTTTTCTTTGGGTAATTAAAATTCTTGTTCTTGTGACATTAAATAACTCGCCTTTGTTTATGGCATTTAAATGAACTTATTTTTAAAGCGTGTTTCAGGATATTTAAAGCCCGTCACTTACGTCACTAAATATTACGTATTCTTAGGTTAGGTTAGTGAGGCAGAAAAATTTTAATACTGAAGAATGTAGAATAATTTAATACTCCCGTTAATAATAATAAGAATAATGTAAATTTATGATAGAATGTTCGTGTTAGTCTCATTATAATAATTAATAGAATCTAAAAAAATTAAAATAAAAAAATAGTTAATTTTTATTTTTGTAGTAAAGTATTTTAATTTTGTAATTGATAGTAAAGTAAAATATGGGGAAAATTAACGTGTTTAGTATTACTGTGTCATCTAGAACCGTGTATTTTCCGCCTAGGTCGAGATATCAAATTCAAATCCAAATCTTACAATGACACGGCTATCCTGCTATCCTTGCTATCTAGTGCTGAAGACCTATTGCAGTATCGAGATATCAATCTTTAATATATTCACTGTTAGATATCCTCTTTGCTATTTCACGTTACTTAACAATAAGACAATTTCTTCTTCAATCTAATATAACGTGAAGATATCCAGAACGTATTAAATATGTCTCTCAGTAGTTCTCCAAGTACCTCGTTAAGTGGGTAATTATTCCAGACACAATTAGTCGTAAGTCCGCTTATCTTCGTCCAAAATAGGCCTTTGTAAATCACTGAGAATTTTACGGTTTCATAGATTTTGATATTTTACAAAGGGGAAAATTACTCTATATTCAGTGATTCTTTACCAAACGACAATAATAAATACATAGAAGAAACGATGAAATACATTGCTAATAATAACGTAATGTTCCTTTGTATGTATGTATGTATGTATGTATGTATGTATGTATGTATGTATTATCTGGAGTGTCTAATCCTACTGAACGGCTTAAGTATACATTTAATAACACTCATACATAATAATACACCATCCAGCTGTTATAATAGGTGTTGTATATTAAGTATTTCTATATACACATACACTAATATACGGTGTAATTTATACGTTATTTCTGTGGTGTAATAACTAGTAAACTTACACGACACAAGACTAGAAAATTACTTACATTTATCGTAAATTAGAAAAAATAAACTTAACTAGTAAATACAGGTACAAAATCAGGTCTAGTATACAGGTACAGTGATCTCTCGGCCGTGAGTTGAATACCTTTATAAGACAAGTAAATATTAGTTACAGTATCTTGTAATGTAAAGTGATACATTTCAGTAGTAAAAATACAGAGTTATGTTTAGCATTTAGGGTTTTTTTTTGATGGTGTTAATGATTAATATAATTTACAGGTGGTAATATAAATAAACTAACTTTTTCACCATTTCTGTTTGAACCACTTAAATTTTTTTTGTCCCGTAAGTGGTAAATTAAGAATCTCACTTGAATAATGAATTGTATCACTTAAAACATAACTGTATTAAGTGGAAATCCTAATTAATTCCAAATATTCTTAACTGAACTATGTAATTTAACTGTACAATAATAATAAAAATAAACTGGTCTAATTATAAATACCCATAAAATAATTAACTCAAGTATTATAAGTGGATTAAAGACAGTCCAAACAAATTCCTTCTATTAATTACACTAACCTTTGATGACTGAAAAGAAATAATAATAGTATATTTTCTTGCTATAATGAACAGGTCTTTCAAGGGTTGTCTAAGAAAGGCATTCAGATACACGCTAATTAAGAGCTGGTTACCATAAATTAATTAAATGTCAATATCAATTAACTCTTCTTCAACATCTTAAGTTCTGGTATCGATGAGAATTAATATATATTCGTTTAGTAATATATAGTAAATTATATATTTATTTTATATACGACTATTTTACGAGTCTTTAGCGATACATAATTAATCGCTGTATGATATATGAAAAATTTCCATGACTGTACCGCCGTTGTGAGCCGTTTTAGGGTGATTATAACAGTAGCCTTATAGATAGTTTACAGGACGATGATGACAGTAGCCTTAGAGATAGTTTACAGGACGATGATAACAGTAGCCTTAGAGATAGTTTACAGGACGATGATAACAGTAGCTTAGAGATAGTTTACAGGACGAGGATAACAGTAGCCTTAGAGATAGTTTACAGGACGATGATAACAGTAGCCTTAGAGATAGTTTACAGGACGATGATAACAGTAGCCTTAGAGATAGTTTACAGGACGATGATAACAGTAGCCTTAGAGATAGTTTACAGGACGATGATAACAGTAGCCTTAGAGATAGTTTACAGGACGATGATAACAGTAGCCTTAGAGATGGTTTATGGGATGATGATAACAGCCTTAGAGATAGTTTACAGGACGATGATAACAGTAGCCTTAGAGATAGTTTACAGGACGATGATAACAGTAGCCTTAGAGATAGTTTACAGGACGATGATAACAGTAGCCTTAGAGATAGTTTACAGGACGATGATAACAGTAGCCTTAGAGATAGTTTACAGGACGATGATAACAGTAGCCTTAGAGATAGTTTACAGGACGATGATAACAGTAGCCTTAGAGATAGTTTACAGGACGATGATAACAGTAGCCTTAGAGATAGTTTACAGGACGATGATAACAGTAGCCTTAGAGATAGTTTACAGGACGATGATAACAGTAGCCTTAGAGATAGTTTACAGGACGATGATAACAGTAGCCTTAGAGATAGTTTACAGGACGATGATAACAGTAGCCTTAGAGATAGTTTACAGGACGATGATAACAGTAGCCTTAGAGATAGTTTACAGGACGATGATAACAGTAGCCTTAGAGATAGTTTACAGGACGATGATAACAGTAGCCTTAGAGATAGTTTACAGGACGATGATAACAGTAGCCTTAGAGATAGTTTATAGGACGATGATAACGAAAGTATTATGAGATGGTTTACAGGACGATGATAACAACAGTAGCCTTGAGATAGTTTACAGGACGGTGATGATAACAGTAGCGTAGATAGTTTACAGGACGTTGATAACGAAGTGGCCTTAGAGATAGTTTACAGGACGATGATAACAGTAGCCTTAGAGATAGTTTACAGGACGATGATAACAGTAGCCTTAGAGATAGTTTACAGGCCGATGATAACAGTAGTCTTAGAGATAGTTTACAGGACGATGATAACAGTAGCCTTAGAGATAGTTTACAGGGTGATGATAACAGTAGCCTTAAAGATAGTTTACAGGACGATGATAACAGTAGTCTTAGAGATAGTTTACAATAGAACGAGGAGGTTAATAATAAGACTGCGAGATGTAGGAGGAGGAGGAGGTGAGAGAGAAGGAGAATAACGAAAGAGGAAACACAGGACCGAAAAATAACGAAGAAAAATGATGAGAGGAAGACAAAGTAGAGAGAGAGAGAGAGAGAGAGAGAGAGAGAGAGAAGAATAACAACAAATAACGAAAGAAAAAATACGATAACGACAAAAATACAAAGAAAACCCAAGCGGCAGAGACTAAACACAAACACGGGAATAAACAAACCACAATAAGATAAACAAGGCATATAAACAAAAGATTAATAACTGATAACGAAAAAACTAGCAGGTGATAACGAGATAAGTGTCAATACAGAAGATAACTATAGATAACACAATATTTTCATTAACATTATGAATTATAGGATTTATTAATAAGGGATATAATTACACTATAGCTTCCTATATATCAATTTATTAGTATTGTATACATGTTAACCTGAACTATATCACGTTAGAGTTTGTTTATGACAGTATGTGTTGGTGTTGAGTAGATCACCTGTAATTAGCGTCATTTAACAGGTGACACTGCAGCGAGTATACAGGTGAGACAGGCGGGGTAGTTCCAAGGAGTGAAATCAGTGACAGGTGTAAGGGGAGTGACAGGTGTAGGGGGAGTGACAAGTGTAGGGGAAGTGACAGGTGTAGGGAGAGTGACAGGTGTAGGGGGAGTGACAGGTGTAAGGGGAGTGACAGGTGTAGGGGGAGTGACAGGTGTAGGGGGAGTGACAGGTATAGGGGGAGTGACAGGTGTAGGGGGAGTGACAGGTATAGGGGGAGTGACAGGTATAGGGGGAGTGACAGGTGTAAGTGGAGTGACAGGTGTAAGTGGAGTGACAGGTGTAAGTGGAATGACAGGTGTAAGTGGAGTGACAGGTATAGGGGGAGTGACAGTTATAGGGGGAGTGACAGGTGTAGGGGGTGTGACAGGTGTAGGGGGTGTGACAGGTGTAGGGGGTGTATTTCTAAGCAGTGTAGTTGAAACAGGTATAAAACACATTGGTGGAGTACACATCAACACCTCCGCTAAACACCCTCCACATATACTCAACACACCCAGGGCCACGTAACACAGTGTTGGTAGGCTTAGGCGGCCATGTCGTGACACCGGCCGTCAGAATCCCCCAGCAAAAGGTAAACAAGATGGGGGCCCCCCCATCCTACATGTCAACAACTCATCCTGAAATATCCCACCTGGACCCTCTACTAGTGGGGGTCGAACCCTGAATTCAGATTAGACTGCCAATACGGCCCGGGAGATCAGCGAGGTCAACCTAATGGAACTTTACACACACTACACTAATCACAAACTCATTCTATCTTAAGTTATTTTAAACCAATAGAGCTGGATTCAGTAACTCTCGTAAGACAAATTTCTTACTGGAAGCTTGAGGCAGCATTACAGTGCCTCACCTCAGCGATCGTAAGACAACAGGTGGCACTCTCACAGTAAGATGGCACCGTCGTTCTTACCATAAACAGACGATCGAGAGGAAATTTTTTCGGAGTACAAATCTTTGAGAACATTGGCAGTAAGTGGATGGCTGGCCGTTCAGGTGTGGCTGGCCGTTCAGGTGTAGCGGGCGAAGGGTGATGAGTGGCTACCGTGGGGACAGGTGAAGGTGAGTTACGATGCACCGTGTCTTAAGTAATGACTCGACCGGTTGAATTATATATCCACCAACTGATGAACAAAAAAAAAATTCCACCATAAAACACCAAAATCCTCAAACAATCGTCCATCAATTTTTTTCCCTCGTAACTTAGGAGGAAAAATGAATAAATAAAACACACATCCAAGTCATTAAAAAAAAGTATCGGTGTAATTTCGACGCCATTTTGACCGCCATCCTTCTGTAGTATGCTGTAGTGGACCAAATAGACGCATCCTAAATTATTCACTTAAGAGAGGAGAATATTTCCACGGGAGGGCCTTTGAGAATCAGAGTCTAGGGAATTAAAACGTGAAGGAACTGAAGCTGGTAGGATTTTCCCCAATTTATTACGCTGAAAAGGATTGCGGTGGGGGAAAAGAGAGGGGAGGGGAGAGGGGGAAGGGAGCGATTGTATCCTGTAAGGGAGAAAGGGAGGGGAGGATTGTGTTATGGGAACGGGAGGGAGATTATCATGGGAGGGAAAGAGGGAGAGATGTGTTCTGGAAGGGGGAGGGTTGTGTCACAGAAGGAGGGGAGGGGGAGTGTCAAAAGGAGAGTGGGCATTAGAGGGCAAGATGTCTGAGAGGAAAGTAGTAGGTGAGGAGGCGTGGTGTTGTAGTAGACAGGAGGAGGCGTGGTGTTGTAGTAGTCAGGAGGAGGCGTGGTGTTGTAGTAGGCAGGAGGAGTCGTGGCGTGTTAGTAGGCAGAAGGAGGCGTGGTGTTGTAGTAGGCAGGAGGAGTCGTTGTGTTGAAGTATGCAGGAGAGGCGTATGGCGTGGTGGTAAACAGGAGGAGGCGTGGTGTTGTAGTAAACAGGAGGAGGCGTGGCGTGGTAGTGACAGGAGGCGTGGTGTTGTTGTAGTAGGCAGGAGGAGCGTGTGGTGTTGTAGTAGACAGGAGGAGGCGTGTGGTGTTGTAGTAGGCAGGAAGAGGCGTGTGGCGTGGTAGTGATGAGCAGGAGGCGTGGTGTTGTAGTGAGCAGGAGGGAGGCGTATGGCGTGGTAGTGAGCAGGAGGAGGCGTGGTGTTGTGGTAAGGCAGGAGGAAGCGTGGCATGTGTGTGGGCGGGAGGAGGCGTGGTGTTGTAGTAGAGCAGGAGGAGGCGTGTGGTGTTGTAATGAAGCGGGAGGAGGCGTGGTGTTGTAGTAGGCAGGAGGAGGCGTGGTGGTGTTGTAGTAGGCGGGGAGGGAGGCGTGGCGTGGGAAGGTATTGTGAAACAGGAGGCGTGGTGTTGTAGTAGGCAGGAGGAGGCGTGGTGTTGTAGTAGGCAGGAGGAGGCGTGATGTTGTAGTAGGCAGGAGGAGGCGTGGTGTTGTAGTAGGCAGGAGGAGGCGTGGTGTTGTAGTAGGCAGGAGGAGGCGTGGTGTTGTAGTAGGCAGGAGGAGGCGTGGCGTGTTAGTAGGCAGAAGGAGGCGTGGTGTTGTAGTAGGCAGGAGGAGGTGTGGCGTGTTAGTAGGCAGGAGGAGGCGTGGCGTGGTAGTAGGCAGGAGGGAGGCGTGGCGTGGTAGTGGGCAGGAGGAGGAGGCGTGTGGTGTTGTAGTAGGCAGGAGGAGGCGTGGTGTTGTAGTAGGCAGGAGGAGGCGTGGCGTGGTAGTAGGCAGGAGGAGGCGTGGTGTTGTAGTAGGCAGGAGGAGGCGTGTCGTGTTAGTAGGCAGAAGGAGGCGTGGTGTTGTAGTAGGCAGGAGGAGGCGTGGCGTGGTAGTAGGCAGGAGGAGGCGTGGTGTTGTAGTAGGCAGAAGGGGGCGTGGTGTTGTAGTAGGCAGGAGGAGGCGTTGTGTTGTAGTAGACAGGAGGCGGCGTGGCGTGGTAGTAGACAGGAGGCGGCGTGGCGTGGTAGTAGGCAGAAGGGGGCGTGGTGTTGTAGTAGGCAGGAGGAGGCGTAGCGTGGTAGTAGGCAGGAGGAGGCGTGGTGTTGTAGTAGGCAGGAGGAGGCGTGGCGTGGTAGTAGACAGGAGGAGGCGTGGCGTGGTAGTAGGCAGAAGGGGGCGTGGCGTTGTAGTAGTAGACAGAGGAGGAGGCGTGGCGTGGTAGTAGGCAGAAGGGGGCGTGGTGTCGGGAGCGGGCAGGAGGGGGCGTTGTGGGCAGGGGGAGGGTGGCGTGGGACAGCGATGGCGGTGCGCCTTGCCTCGCCCTCACGATCAATATGACCCCGGCTCCCCTCCCCTCATTACCGCCACCCCAGGGCTCTCCCTGCCTGCCCCTACCCTGGCCAGCCTCCCTACCTGATCCTACACTGGCCAGCCTCCCTACCTGATCCTACCCTGGCCAGCCTCCCTACCTGATCCTACCCTGGCCAGCCTCCCTATCTGTCATAAGAACATAAGAACATAAGAATGGAGGAAACTGCAGCGGGCCTATTGGCCCATACTGGGCAGTCCCGTTTACACCCAACCCCTATTGCTCATATGAGCATCCAACCTATGTTTGAAGCAATTCAGCGTATTCGAGTTAATGATGATATTTGGTAACTTGTTCCATTCATCCACTACTCTGTTCCCAAACCAGTGTTTACCTATTTCATGCCTAAATCTAAATTTGTCTAATTTAAAACCATTGTTACGAGTTCGCTCCTGGTTGGATAATTTGAGTACCTTTGTAATGTCCCCTTTGTTTAGCCCTGCCTTCCACTTATACACCTCTGTCAGGTCACCCCTCGCTCTACGTCTCTCAAGGGAGTGCAAATTAAGATACTTTAACCTGTCTCTATACTCAAGGTTCCTAATGTCCCTACCCAGGCCAGCCTCTGTGCCTGACCCTACCCTGGAAAGTCTCTGTACCTGACCCTGGCCAGCCTCTGTACCTAAGCCCACCTGACCCTGGCCAAACTCTGTACCTGACATGACCCAACCTAACCTAAACACAATTTAAACTAAACTGAACAAGACTAAACCACGCTTCTATCTATCTAAATTTTGTCAAGCTCAAATAATCCTTGTCACCACTGTCATACACCCACCAACCCACAGTCATACACCCACCAACCCACAGTCATACACCCACCAACCCACAGTCATACACCCACCAACCCGCAGTCATACACCCACCAACCCGCAGTCATACACCCAACAACCCACAGTCATACACCCACCAACCCACAGTCATACACCCACCAACCCACAGTCATACACCCACCAACCCACAGTCATTCACCCACCAACCCACAGTCATTCACCCATCAACCCACAGTCATACACCCAGCCTCTGTATCTGACTTTACCTGACCTGACTTAACCAGATCCAATCAAGAAACCCATTATTTTTCACCTCTATTACACCTTGAAGCAGGTATCGAGGCCACCTGACCTGACCTCAGTTACTCTGCAATATTCCCAAGGCATCTGACCACCTCTGCTAGCGTATTCGGTACACCTAACATGACATGACCTGACCTGACCTGGCCTGACCTCTAAGAACGAGAAAATATACCCAAGATCTATTTAAATCTATCCCAGAAATTTAAACCTTCAATATATTTGTTTTTAGTTCATTTGTTATGTCTTTGTTTTGCTCTTGTGTTTACGGTTCTTGTTTATGAATTAAAGAAACAATAAGAGAATCCAGCCCGTCAAACTTCTACTGATAATCACAACTCGAATTATGCAACTGAAGAACAACAACAACAATAAGAAGAACAAGAACAAAAAAAACAGCAGGATATAATTCCTATAGAACCTCATGACTAGTTTATTAATGCCTTAAGAAACACTAACAACAATCCTCAGCCAACACGGACCTACAAAACATCAACAAGGCGACGACAACAACAGCTCAAACGCTCCAGCTTAACACCTACAAATTTCCGGGAGTTTAGTGTCGCTACATGAAACAAACACGGCGGCGAGTCCTACAGCTACACACTGTAATGGTCGGCGGAGCAAAGGACGAGACAGCGACGCGTACTCATTGGTGGAGCTTTAATAACAACAGCATGTGGTAACTAGAAGATGTGTGTGTGTTGTGAGGTACTGAAGGACCACAACATCTCACGTTTTGTGTTACACGTCAAAGACTGAACAATGTGAAGCAGCGGCCCTCCCCCCACACCACGCTGCCTGTAGTAACACCACCGTTAATAAAGGACAAAACGGTACAATATGGAGGTGGGGGGTGGCGTGTGGACAAGGCACGAGAGAGCGGCCTTGTTAATATGATGGTCACCAGACACGGCCAACACCAGGTGGCGGGTGTAGCTCTTCCTGCTGAATAAAAACCAAGAGCGAGTTTGACGACGCTACACGAACACCGTCCTCAAGGGGGATATCTTGGACTCGAGTGTGAGAGATTCGTCTTCAACTAAACACGATTTCTTTTCAACTTCTCCTAAAAAAATTCCTCTTCGACTCCAAGGCAGAAATTCGAGTCCCACTTGAAACGAATAAAATAAAATATATGTGAAGAGAAAATGTAAATAGTGTGTTTGACTGTGTGAGGCTGATGGAAGCAACACTAATTATGCTGTATAATGGGTTGTGTTCAGTAAGGTCAGAGTGATTAGTGGCGCGCGCCATCAGAGTGCCACGCCACTTCCCGCCTACTATACACGCCCCTACACCCACCACGCCTCCCTCTTGCCCAACTCAACACGCCCACTTAGCTACCCCTACACGCCCCTTACCCTCCCCCCACCATATACCACGCCCCTTGCTGCCCACCCCTTACGCGCCCCCACCCCTCCACACCACGCCCACCCACTCATCGTACACTAATAAGGTGATAAGATTACCTCATCATGACACTGGTGTGAATCAGCATCAGGAACTCACCTTCCCCTGCATCAAGGTGCCCACCCTCACCCACCCTACCTGGTAGCCATTCACCTGCGTATTATACCACCTGACACGGGAAATCACACACACACGGGATGACACGGTAGAACACAGTGCTTGTAAGGTAAATAGAAGCCAGCCTTAATGGGTCCCAACCTTAAACTATTAGGACTGAGGCCCATTAGTATTGAGAGCCGTCAGGATTGGGACTCATTAGGACTGAGGCCTATTAAGACTGGAACCATTAGGCCTGTGGTATCTTTGGACTGAGGCTCATTAGGACTGAAAACCATTGGAAATGTGACCCATTAGAATTGGGGCCCATTAAAACTGGGACCCAATAGGACTGGGGCCCATTAGGACTAGGGCCCATTAGGACAGGGGTTCATTTGATAAGATGCCCACCTAGTAAAAGTGCAAAAGAGGGCATGCAAGATTAGTCTCTCCCCTTCCTACTCCACATATCAAGAAGTGCTCAACACACTGACCCTTTCGACTCTCACTGACCATCACCACGACCTCATCTGCAAATTTGGTAAGAAGCTTCTACACCATCCTCGACACCGGCTCCTACTACCACCTGAGATCACTAGCCCGAGAATTGCTGTTTGACACCACAACCGCATCCAGCCCATACGTGCACGAACTGATCGCTATAAGAACAGCCCAGTCCCAACCATTGTAAAAATTATCAATAACTTGTAATAAACCAGTGTATTCACTCCCAGTAAATACTACTTCTTGCACTGTCACTATGTTGAAATGCACTGTAGTTTGACCTTTTCCCCATCTAGTTATTATATATCTTATTTGTATCACTTATGTTACTTGTATATTATTTGTAATTCGAAACCCATTCCCCAAATATGTAACTGTATATTTTCAGCCTTCTGGCTGCCAAGCTGTTTCAATAAACCGTTAATTATTATTATTATTATTATTATTATTATTATTATTATTATTATTATTATTATTATTATTATTACACTTAATTCTACCAATTGAATCACAGGTGATGGCCGTCAGCCACGGTAGTTGAACATCAACTCAAAACAAGGGTTCGACTCCCTAATGAGAAAAATGTCCAATAAACAACATTTCAGGTCGAGTTGTTTACATATTGAATGGGGGACGGCCATCTTGTTTCCCTTTTTCACCGGGGGATTCTGCCGGCCGGTGTCACGACATGGCCGCCGGAGCCTATATAGCCCCTTTGTTACTACTGCTGCCGGATACACCTGTGTTGTAACCATAGGTGTATCCGGCACCTATACACACCCGCCTCGAAGTCAGGTGTAACCACCACCTGTACACGCCTGTACATCACACAACACAACACCTTCCACACTCCCAACCAAACTTAAAGCAATTATTATATATCTATAGTGTAACTAACTACACATTACAATACACTGAAATAATAAAACAAAAATATATTCAGAATCTAAGAGAAATATAGGAGAATAATCCTTAAATACAAACTCTATAAAACTTAATCTTGGTTACACCGCATTTTTTTCAGTAAGACAATATATATAATTACATTGGGCAGCCCATTACCACAAATTACACTGATAAACGGTACGTAATGGATACTGAATTACAAGTCTCATTACTAAGTCTGGCTAAAACAGTGGTAGACATTGTTTAGACATAAGCCAGTTGACTGCTGAGGTGAACATTAAACTAGTATGATAAAAATAGCAACCAATGATTTGAAGATTAATTAATGCAAATGTGAAATACCTAAGAGAATAGCAAATAAATGAAATACACCAACGCGATAAATAAATAAGAATGAATGGAAAATTATTGAACAATAAAATGAAAATAAGAAAACGAATAAACAGTAAAATGAAAATAAGTAAGAATAAAAAAAAGAATAACAATTACTACAATAAAACTAAATAAAACAAAATAAACAGAAAAGAATAAGAAACACAATAAATAAATAACACAGCAACACAAACAACATCATTTACTGTGTTACTTCACATCAACGTGTCCAACATTTGCCTTGACTCCATTTTCGTGAATATAACACACATCCCGGTAAAAAAAAACACCAACGACAACAATAAATAAATAAACATTAAAAATAAATTCAATATATTTTGCCTAAGATTTTTTTTACTACGAAGTCAGGGCAAAAAGTTTGTATACGAATCTTCCTCAACATAATGCGGGGAAGCAGTTCTTTCACCACAGTTATACTCGTAGGTTATACTGTAGAGATCCCCGTGTTCAGAATACAGAGCCATTTATTGACGGTACAGTTACAGCCACTTATTGACGGTGCAGTTACAGCCACTTATTGACGGTACAGTTACAGTCCAAACTTCTTGTACACTTGGGGGCGGTTGACAACATGTGAACGCTGCTTGCATTATAAATTGTCAGAATAAAAAACTAAAAAAAAAAATCCGATACTAAGAAAAAACTGAGTAAATTAATGTTAAAATATCAATCTACCTTACCTACATCACCTCCTTAAGTAGATGGTATATTATCCAGCATGTCCAGGGAATACCCGAGGAACCGACTCTATTCAGAGATAGTGAAGAAAACAAATTAAGTGAGATAGTAGTGACTAGTAACGATGTTAGTAAGCAAATAGACAAACTAAAGCCTAATAAGTCACCTGGTCCCGATGAGATATTTGCCAGAGTATTAAAGGAATGTAAGGAAGAGCTTAGTATGCCCTTAGCAAAGTTGTTTAACATGTCCTTAAAAACAGGTGTAGTACCAGAATCCTGGAGGATAGCGAATGTAATACTGATTTTCAAGAAGGGGGATAGATCACTATCCTCTAACTACCGCCCAATCAGTCTAACATCAATAGTAGGCAAATTACTGGAAGCAATCATTTCAAACTCTATTCGAAATCACCTGGAGAAGCACGGATTGATCAATGATTCCCAGCATGGCTTCACAAGCGGACGTTCTTGTCTAACTAATCTATTAACATTCTTTTCATCAGTTTTCGAATCGGTGGACGAGGGGCACAATTATGATGTGGTTTATCTTGACTTTAGCAATGCCTTCGACAGAGTCCCCCACGAAAGACTAATTAGAAAGGTAGAAGCTCATGGCATCAAAGGTGACATCCTTAAATGGATTAGGGCGTGGTTACAGGACAGGAAACAGCGAGTGAGCATTAACGGCAGTAAGTCCCATTGGAGCAACGTCACAAGTGGAGTTCCCCAAGGCTCAGTACTTGGACCACTATTATTTATTATATACATAAACGACATAGATATCGGCATTGACAGCAACATAAGTAAATTTGCTGATGACACTAAAATAGGACGTGTTATCAAATCTGACGAGGACTCGGCAAAACTACAGGAAGATCTAAACAAATTTTTCGAATGGTCTGAAAAATGGCAGATGAAATTCAACGTCTACAAATGTAAAGTTCTCAGTATAGGAGATGTAAACAGGGAAACCAGATACCAGATGAACAACGATGCCATAGAGAAATCCGACTGCAAGAGAGATTTAGGAGTAATGATAAGTAGGAACCTTAAGCCAAGTAAACAATGTGTTTTTGCTCGTAACAAGGCTAATAAAGTACTTGGGTTCATACAAAGGAGTGTTAGTTACAAGACTAGCGAGGTCATCCTAAAACTGTATCTTGCGCTTGTGAGACCACACCTGGATTATGCAGTTCAGTTCTGGTCACCGTATTACAGAATGGATATAGAATCCTTGAAAGAATTCAGAGGAGAATGACAAGACTAATCCCGGGCATTAGGAACCCTTGAGTATAGAGACAGGTTGTGTTTAATTTGCACCTTGAGAATGTAGAGGCATGACCTGAGCAAGGAGTAAGTGGAAGGCAGGCCAAAACAAAGGTGAGACAGCAAAGGTACTCAAACTATCCAACCAGGAGCGAACTTGTAACAATGGTTTTAAATTAGACAAATTTAGATTTAGGCGTGAAATAGGTAAACACTGGTTTGGAAACAGAGTAGTGGATGAATGAAACAAGTTACCAAATATCATCATTAACTCGAATACGCTGAATTGCTTCAAACATAGGTTGGATGCTCATATGAGCAATAGGGGTTGGGTGTAAACGGGACTGCCCAGTATGGGCCAATAGGCCCGCTGCAGTTTCCTCCATTCTTATGTTCTTATGTTCTTATGTATTGTCTAAAATAATACAGTATAATTGGTTATTTTACTTCAATTATGACTTTGTGTGATAATAGGACATAGTACCATAATAAACCTTTTCTCGAACTGTTAAATAACTCAACAAAAATATTAATAATCCATTCTAAACAACTGATTATCAGACGTAGATGTCATAATTCAGCTCATCATAATTATCCATACACTCTCGTGTATAAATTCCACCGTCAAAATTTGTATTGTCGGAAGAAGTTTTACTGTCTGAATGTCTGTCTAATTCTACAAAAACCCTCCGTTAGTATCCGTCTATTTCCTCTGTTACCTCATCACTTAAGAGTATTACAAAATATTACCACTGACTGTAACACCTGATGTGCAATGTGCATACTCATATTTATAATCCTGTGTATTTTGTAACTGAAAGAAAATACAGGTACAGGAATATTTAGTTACTCTTGCGGTATACAAAATCATACATCTATCTATCTATCTATCTACTGTATCTATCTATCTATCTATCTATCTACCGTATTTATCTATTTATATCAATTTTATTAACTCACCTGTACCATTAATCATCAGTATATTTATCTTAATCTTCTTCCCATTTTGATTTATTCCTCTTAACAATGTATGTATCTACACCCACAAACATACCTACTATCCACTCCCAAACACCCACAAACAAACCTACTATCCACTCCCTACACCCACAAACATATCTATTATCCACGCCCTACACCCACAAACATGCCTACTATCCACGCTCTACACCCACAAACATACCTACTATCCACGCTCTACACCCACAAACACACCTACTATCCACGCCCCACACCCACAAACAAACCCACTATCCACGCCCCACACCCACAAACAAACCTACTATCCACGCCCCACACCCACAAACAAACCTACTATCCACGCCCTACACCCACAAACAAACCTACTATCCACGCCCTACACCCACAAACAAACCTACTATCCAGGACCTACCCCACAAACACACCTACTATCCACGCCCTACACCCACAAACAAACCCACTATCCACGCCCTATACCCACAAACAAACCTACTATCCACGCCCCACACCCATAAACAAACTTCATTATCTATGCTCTACACTCCACAACAAACTCACGACCACGCCACGCTCACAAACAAAATCTACTATTCACCACACCAAACAAACTTCATCATCCATGCCCACACCCACAAACAAACCTACTATCCATGCCCCACACCCACAAACAAACCCACTATCCACGCCCCACACCCATGTCAAACCCATTATTCACGTTCACACCCACAACAACCATTATCCATGCCTCTACACCCACACAAACCTACTATCCAGTTCTATTAACGCTAAACAACTTACTATCCACACCACACCACAAACAAACTCATTATTCACGCCCCACACCCACAACAAATTCATTATCCACGCCCCACACCCACAAACAAACCTACTATCCACGCCCTATACCCACAAACAAACCTACTATCCATGCCCTACACCCACAAACAAACCTACTATCCACGCCCTACACCCACAAACAAACCTACTATCCACGCCCTACACCCACAAACAAACCTACTATCCACGTTCTACACCCACAAACACACACTACCAACCACCTACACCCACAATAGAGTAAAGGAGGAATACAGAGTGTACTTACTCAGGGTAGCCATACCACTCTGGGTGGTTGATCCTTAGTGCAGCAGGAAAGAGAAAAATTATAAGTGGGTCATTCTATTCCTCGTGTGATGGATGGAAGGATGGATGGATGGATGGATGGATGGATGGATGGGAGACTGAATGGGAGGATAGATGGGTAGATGGGTGACTGAATGGGATGAGAGATGGGTAGGTGGGTGAATCGGTGGATGGATAAACAGCTAACTGGATGAATGGACATATGGACTTGGATGGCATATTTGGATGTAAAACCCTACGATATGAAGAACATTTTGGACGTATAAACCCATGACAATTAACACCATTTTGGACTTACATCACAGGAAACAGGTAAAACATTTCTGTGATCGTCCTTCAATAATTCCATACGCCAACCTTACCTGCATTTATCTCAATTACAGTATAAAATTTTAGTGTTAATTTCAGCATCGGAATCAATCAATCAATCTCTCTCTCTCTCTCAAGATGGAAAATTTCATGACGTAAAATCCGATGAAAACTCGACCCTGTTTATACGTGTTGCTTCGAGGTTTTGTTTTCACGTTAACCTCATGTTTCGTTTCGATAAATGACACATATCACAGGAGGTGAACTACAAACTGAACTTTGACCTGACACCAACGACCGACCGACGGAAGATGGGGCTTCGGGTTTAGTCGTATCCTATTTGAGAGTTTTATGAATGTGAAGCCCCGAATTAGTCAACAAACCCTACAGCTCAATTTGGATTCGAACTTGTGCATCTTGTTCTTGAATCAGAACCTTATCTCACACATATATAGGGGTTAGGTTAGGTTGGGTTGGGTTAGGTTGGGTTAGGTTGGGTTGGGTTAGGTTAGATTGGGTTAGGTTAGGTGAGCCGTGTCCATCACAACCAGACAATTATCCCCGTCCACCAGATCTTCCCTTTAACAAATCAGGCCGCACCTCGATTATGCGGTTCAGTTCTGGTGCCCCTATTATAGAATGGATATAAATTCACTAGAGTCGGTGCAGCGAAGAATGACAAAAATGATTCCGGGACTTAGAAACCTTCCATATCAGGATAGGTTACAGAAACTTAACTTGCATTCCCTAGAAAGACGAAGAGTGCGGGGAGATATGATAGAAGTATTTAAGTGGGTGAAAGGAATCAATAAAGGGGATATAGATAAAGTTCTTATAATATCCGAGCAGGATAGGACTCGGAGCAATGATTCAAGTTGGATAAGTTTAGGTTTAGGAGGGAGATAGGAAGAAACTGGTTCACAAATAGGGTGGTGGACGAGTGGAACAAGCTTAGCAACTTTGTAGTAAGTGCGGGAACTCTGGAAAGTTTCAAAAGGAGGACTAGATAGATTCATGGATGATAGAGAGTGGTAGTAACTCTCGACAGGAGCTGTCATGCACAGGCCAACCGGCCTATTGCAGACTCCTTATTTTCTTATGTTCTTATGTTCTTAAATCCTCAACATAAAAGACAAATTCACCTCCATGTGTTAAAATCTTACTACACTACATTACCGTCACCACTATACCAAACCTGTGTAATATCAACACACCAAATCCATCAATAAACAGTACATCTTCCTTTACACTTGATTAGAAAGAAAAACAGGAAAATATGCCCAGAATCTTAATTTCATTCACTAACATTACGAAAAATTACAAGAGTTAAGAGTCAAAGCAAGATATGTGCTGTACGCAATGTTGATGTTTTTTTGTTCGCCATCATTGTGTCCTAAAGTTAATCTGTTTTGTGAAGTATATCCTCGGACTTGGGAACAAATCATCATGTGTACCTTTGAGTATTAAGGTCTTGATCCATTTCCTTGATGTCTACCGTTTGGAACAGGTAACACCACCACAATTGTTTTAACTAAGACGAAAACGGACGAAAAAAAAAAGCTTCTACAAATATCAAGTATTAATTTTCTCTCTTTACAGGATCTAATACTCTTGGAAATGTGTTTAAATTAATCTGATTTGTTTTCATTTATTGTCGATCCTTCATAAGAGGACTCGTGGATCCCCCGAGCCTAGCCGGCCATTTTGTTTACATTTTTCGGTCGCTCTAAAATACCATTAAAACAATATTGAGTATAAACGTTTGGCTCAACTGATGATCTCAAACATGTCCCAACATTTTTTTGCCTCAACTCCACATTCTGTAACTCATTTAGGTAGATGTCCCTCACTACACATACACTGGACTATGTGTAATGTTGCAGCTAATGTGTTATCAAGATATTGCACATTATAAGTTCATGTGGTCATTATTATATCAAACGATAATTTAAAGAATCCACACACCACCTGTATTATTAGTTGTCGCCAGGTGAAGGAATGTTTAGGTAGATTATATTTTATTTACTGTAATTAAAGTTTCAATACCTAAGACGTTCCACTATAAGAGTCTTTCAACCTCAGGTAAGGTCTAAAGACTTTCTACTCTAGGTCTTACACCCTGGAGTAGCTGTATCGTCCACATAGGTAATTACTCCACAAGGAACTACAAGTTACACCTTGATGTAATACTTCATTTATTGCCAAACTTTATAGGGAAATATTTTTCACAAAGAATTTCAAGTTACAATTTCACATAACAAGTCACATTACAAACGTTCCTTCGGCTTACAGTTAAACTTTGCAATGTCAAGATATTTTTTTCACTGCAGAGGAAAGTATGCGTCATCATCACCACACACACACACACAAAGACAAAACTCCTGTATCCAGATTCTCAAAAGTTTATAAATTAAATTCTTCCCTAAAATTAAACAGACAATACATCTATTAATCATAGAGTATGTGAACAATATCGACGCCATATTGGTTACCATCTTTGAGTCATATAATTAGTTAGCTACATAGTGTTAATTATTTAGTTAAATAGGAAAAAATAATCTACTAGCGTGTGTTGTGACCAAAATATATCAACATTGTATTTACTTTCTCCTCCAGGGGGCACTAAGTCTAGAAAAATGACACAATTGACATCTACATAAAGTGACTGACCAAGGGTAGATATTGGCTACCTTGTGTGTTACTTTGAGGTCGTAAGAACACACAGAGCTGCTCTTAAGGATGTTTACCACAATACACCTCAACCAGTTTCTCATTCACAAAAGTCAAACAATAAATCTGGTTCAAAAGATACACCGTAAATTTTATTAGAATACAATAATCAATTACTGTATTATTGCATTGAGGCGAATAGTCTTATGGTGTTAAGATGTGTTCTTAAGCCACGAAGGTAAACAAAAGGTATTCAATATCTGCCTTGGTTGACGATGATCTGTAGACGTTAGCAAGTCCTCCTCCTCCTGCTCTCGAGTAAGGTAAAGAAGGCCTCACCTGACCAAAATTGTTAATTAAGATAGATTATATGAAGATTAACCCTCCCAGCTTATTTCAACTAATGATTAACCTAACGCTACATGGGAAGTTAAGTTAGGTTAGTAGGTAGGTAGGTAGTAGGCAGGGTAGGCCAGGCCCAGCTGTATTGTGTCAGGCCAGTCAGGTTGTGTCAGGCAGTGCCAGTAGTTAATCTTGAGGTTAAATAAACCAGAGGCCAATTCACATGAGCTACTAAGACACTTTTTTGACGGAGGCGGTTACGTAATACAGAAAAGCTCTTGATAATATATAATGCAAGGTATATACCGTTTGCTGTGCTGAAGAGTCTCATACACCACTTATTGACCTACTCATTCACTGCCGTAGAAATATTTACTTCTAACAGGTTTCTATATGGTTCCCAGTCATTATAATACGACCTTGTAAAATCAAATGATTTAAATTAAACTAAACTTATCCTAATTAAACTTATTAGCTAACAAATCCTTCTAAAACACGATATATGTAAATCAAAAGTTCTAAATTCAACTTAACTTATCGTAATATAACTATTATAACTAAACCATTTTAATTAAACCTAACTCAAACACCAAGCAAACACAAACATGAGTACCATTATTATCAAAAGAAGCCCCGTAACTCATCAATCAAGGTAACGCATTCATATCAATTCACTCATGTTTAAAGCCTATACGTGACTATGATCGTTACCAATTGCTAGAGAACATTTACTTCTATACCCTGGAGAAACAATGCACCAATTTGATGATTTATTTATTTTATTTTTCATTTATTTTTATTCTGGTCCATACTGCAAACACTGCTCATTTGTGAGTCCTGGTCATTAGCCTGTCTTGAATTTTGAAGACTCAAAACAAACTATAAATAAATAAATAAACAACAAAAACAAGCACTGTTTTCTTAACCTATGATATGAGTCTTCATTATATACTTCAACATTACTGTAAACTAAGGCTAGAGAGGATGTGTACAGTACTAGTGGAGCCAAGACGAGAAGGTATTTCAAATCCCTAAAGGGTTTTACAAGTGGAGAGTCTTACAAGTGGAGGGTCTTACAGGTGGAGGGTCTTACAAGTGGATGGTCCTACAGGTGGAGGATTTTAATAAGGATAAATACAGCAAGTCTTACAGTTGAATCAGCCAAGTCGAGGAAAACTCTTAAGAGTCATGTAACTTCTACCTGATGTTACCTGTAATCAAGCTAAGGTATATGTAAGAATATTATCTCGTTACTATCCATTCCTCTTCCACTATCCTGCGAGGTGGTGTATTAATAGGCACAGATACTCATGATAAAGAAGGAATAAAGAGAAAGACGCAAGATACCTATAAAATGCGACAGAATATACCTACACATGCGTAATCCTAACCCATCCCAACCCAACCCAACCCTATCCTACCCTCAGCTTCACCACATTACACAAAGTCATTCTTGGTATCAGAGTGACGCATAAACACCCTGTATCGCCTAAGACACATTTGAATCGGATGGTTCGTTGGCGGTTTTATTTCTTCGGTATAAACCAGTGAAGCAATTAGTTCGTGGGAACAGCGAGTCAAAATACTTCACATCAGCTTCGTTTACTACCTCCAGCTGATATTTACTTCTGTTGTCTATATCAATCACATTTTATAATGAAAACAAAAATATGGTTAGTTACTTATAAATGAAAATAAATCATACTTAGATACTTAGGAGTGGGGAAAAAAGATACTTAAGATACTTAAAAATGAAACACTCTTTGATACTTAAATTAGGACAAAATAAACGGACATAAAGATTTAACTATGAGCGGTGGATATTACGACATGTACCGGCTATCAATACAGAGGCGCTATTTAGCCGTGAAGTTCTCTCAGAAACCCAACAAGACAATATAGTCATGCAAAATTTAGATAAATTTAACACCATCCAATATTTTAAACCTTGCACCTGTAGATTAAGAAAAATATATGGTGATATTTTTATGGAGAAATGTATTTGTCCAGAGAATAAGAGAGGAAAAATCACTTGAGAGGCATGACGCCCAGAGTGTCTAAGGTGATAAAAGATCATATACTACCATTTGGGTTTTCAAATTAAGTTCATTACATAAAATATCAAACTCATAAAGATTACAAAAGAACAGAACACCATGAGCTCTCTACAGCTATTGTCAGCTGTCAATATGCTGATGTACAGAAGCTACACAATGTTATTGGTGACTGTAATCCCAGGAAAATGATGCTCTTATAAACTTGGTAACTGGAGCTGTAATGCCAGAAAATGCCAAATATGACAATCTATGTGCATATGAAGTTGAAAGATAACATTATGAAAATTTTGTCAAGGAACGTATTGTTGGTCCATTGAGCATCTGGGAAAAGCTGTTCAAGGTTAATCTACTGTCGTGGAAAGCAGCAAATAAGACTTCAACCATCAAATTGCTATCACAAGTTATAGAACTTAAGCAGGACATACAGTATATGTATCACAGAAGGGCAGCACTGTACATATCAAGTCACCAGACACTGATGTGTTGGGCATATTAAAGCAGCCTCAACTTGGAGAAAATGCAAGTACTGTATGATAACAGGAACTGGTGAGCGACGACACATTGGGCAGAGAGCCTTACAGGTTTCCATGCCTTCACAGGATCTGACTGCATTGGAAAATTTGTTGGCAAAGGAAAGAAAGCATGTTGGAGCACTTTGATGAAATCTAACACAAAAGTCCTAGATGCATTCAAGATGCTGAGTAGACCAAATGCCTCCAGCAGACATGCAAGTATATTGGCTCCAGAGGAATTTGTAGGCTTGCTTTTACTGTCTACGAATGATTTTCACTAAACTGTCAAACTTAGATGTATCTTCAAGATAATGGTGCAGGTTGGAGAACTAACAGGCGACTGCAGCAACTCTAAAGTATCATATACGAGAGGAAGGCACGGGTTTTCTTGGTTCAGATGGTGACAGTGAAACAAGCCACAATTAGAGCATGGCTGAAGATTAGACAATGATCGTTTACATCAGTAATATCAGACTAACCACCAGCTCCAGGAAGCAATCACAGAACTTGAAGAATGGTGGCCAGAAATGGATCATTGTCATGTTCATACAGTAAGAATCAGAAAGAATAGCATGACATGCACCGAGATGTGTAACTGTCAAGCAGATGATGAGAAATGCCTAAACAAGGTGAAGGAATCTGTTGTACACAGAAGACTTTGATGACGAGGACTGAAGCAATGTCGTAAATAATAACTTGTGACTTGTATACACATGATGTATAACACTACAAACTTTTAATAAATATAAAACGGTGGTTCTAAGCTTTTCAGATAATGGTAATAAGTATATGTTTAATTTCCAGTATTTGTCTTTAGCAATTAATTTTACTTACTGCAATCTCTTCTTTGCCAGAGACAGGATGGCATATATGAGCAGCCATGTTTGCAACACACTTAAGATATTATAACAGCATTCATAATATATTATGTTAAATTGTAATCATATAATACTACATGTTCATAGGTTATTAGTCATGTTTTAAGTTACTTAGGACTTAATGGTAATACGTCTGTGGTTCATTACGCCGCTCATTGATAAAACTTCTTTAATGGCATAAAACTTATAG
>NW_024752501.1:0-6294 GCF_018991925.1 Homarus americanus
CCCCATGTCCTTATTTACCGTATATACCTGTGTGTAGTTCGAGTTTTTAAGACCAAATTATTTGGCAAAAATTGGGGGTCGACCTCTAAACGGGTAATAGTTTCGTTAGGTTGAAAAATATTTACCAGTAACTACCAGTAAACAATGGAAACGATGCACCACCAGCTGTGAGTGTCGGTACAGTTGCTAGGGCAGATCTCTTGCGTCATCATAGCAAGCCCAAGTAGCCAAATGCATGGTATGGTATGCACAGGACGATGTAAAACATAAAGTATTCATTTTTTAAAGTTTATTTATAGATACTGTACATAAATTTTTGTTCATTACATTTGAAACATCAATCTTTGTTAATTAAATTTGAAACAAAAGAAAACTACGATAACCATATTTCTAAATACCTGGTGTTTTCATTAAAATATTACATCACAAGTATATTTTACCTTAACTGTGACTGAATGAATATAGGTATTCTCAGAAATAAATATGGAAATATAATATTTTTGCTGGAATGACGTACATATTACAGTGGAAAGACGAAAACAATGACTTTCGCTTTCTTTCGTTATTCAAAAGATTTTACCGTAATCGCTTTTCGAATGGTTTTCAGTTAAAAAACTGTTGTACTGTACTGTATTACAATAATATTCTATCCTATCATTAGCCTTATAGTCCCACAACTGAAAACCATTCGAAAAGCGATTACGGTAACATCTTTTGAACGAAAGAAAGAGAAAGTCATTGCTTTCGTCACAATTTTATCCCACTTTCCACTGTAATACGTACATCATTTCAGCAAAAATATTACATTTCCATGTTCTCAGAAATAAATGGTAGTTTTGTTGAAACGTAATGTACAATATTTAATATTAAAATGCAAAAATAGCTATAAAAACAATTAATACACCCGTAATGTACTGGCTGGCATCTCCACTCGCCCCTGCTCCCGCGTCCAAGGTCACCACTCCTCCCAACTCGCTCCCTCGGCTCCCTCCTCTCCTCCACCTCCTCTGCCTCCTCCACCCCCTCTGCCTCCTCCCCGTCACTACTGCCGACAACGAACACAAATGTTTTGTGAATAACTGCACCTCCACTTCCTATGTACAGTACTGAACTGTACTGTGCTGTGCATTTTTACAAACAATAAACATGGCAAGAAAAGCTATTAAAAAAAAGAGATAAAAATTTCACTTTACTGTACAGTACCTATCCTCGGCGGCAGGACAGGGGTCGTCGGGCTCATCGCCACTCAATTCCATAACGGTTGGTGAAGTGGGGGCGACGGTGGATTCAGCTGCTTCCTCACTGCCGCCAGTGATTGATGGTGTTAAATCTCTCCTTCGGTGATCAAAGAACATGGTGATGGGGAGTTGTCGTCTCTTTCTTTTCATTTCTTCCATGATGTTTTTGTATGGAGCAAAAACGTCATCCATCCCTCGCATGAATTTCAGGGCACGCACCATGGAGGGGTCCATACTATAGGCCAGGTTTTTCAGTGCCTCAATATTCCTGGTCATCTCCCCCAACTTCTCCAACGTTATTTCTTGGTGCTCTTCCTCATCCTCTTTCCCTTTCGCTTCCTCTTCCTTGCCTGAGTCTACTAACTCCTGTAGATCCTCCTCGGTCAGCTCAGTGTCGTGCGCTTCAATTAGCTCCCTAATCTCGTCCTCTGCCATGTCCCGGAAGCCGTCAGCAGCCACTTTCCTTGACAGTGCCAAGGGCTTTCTGATTATTTTCATTAAAATCCATCAAAATCATTTTCCTTGTCATCGTCTTAAGCACCAAACAGCTCCTCCCAGTCTTCTCCTTGAACAGGGCTAGAGGGTACGTGTTTTTCGAATCGTTTTCAATTAAAAAAATGTTACATCACACGTATATTTTACCTAAACTGTGCCTGAATGAATATATTCTTGGAAATAAATAGTAATTTTGCTGAAACGTGATGTATTTCAATGTAAAATAGGATAAAATACATGACGAAAACAAAAGACTTCACCTAACCTTCCAATGTTCAAGAGATGTTACTCGTTTTTTAATAGTTTTCGGTTAAAATACTGTTATATTACAATGATATTATATTCATACTGTGCTTGATATACTACATTCACGGAAATGTAATATTTTTGCTGAAATGACGTACGTATTACAGTGGAAAGTGACGAAAACAATGACTTTCGCTTTCTTTCGTTCAAAAGATGTTACCGTAATCGCTTTTCGAATGGTTTTCAGTTAAAAAAACTGTTGCATCACAAGTGAATTAGGATAGAATATTATTGTAATACAACAGTTTTTAACTGAAAACCATTCGCAAAGCGATTACGGTAACATCTTTTGAACGAAAGAAAGCGAGTCATTGCTTTCGTCACTTTCCACTGTAATACGTACGTCATTTCAGCAAAATATTACATTAACCTTATTCTCAGAAATTAATAGTAGTTTTGCTGAAATGTAATGCATTTCAATGTAAATTAGGATAAACTACATGAAAACAAAAGACTTTACCTAACCTTCCGATGTTCAAGATATGTTACTCGTTTTTTTAGTAGTTTTCGGTTAAAATACTCTAATATTAGTGATATTCTATTCATACTGTGCTTGATATAATACATTCACGGAAATGTAATATTTTTGCAACTACAATGCTGATGTCAACACAAGCGTGGTTACAGCGAGACTGACTGAGTGAGGGAGAGCTATGCGTGTGTGTGTGAGGTTGCGGGAGCGGGCGGTGTCCCATGTTCAGTGCCGCGCGCGAGTTGAATGACGCGCGATTTGAATGTACTTCAATTACTTCAATGTACAGAATATTCCTCCGGCGGGGCAATCCGCGTATTTGCAAATCCGTGTATTATAAACCCGCGTATGTTAAGGGCCGACTGTATATATACAGTCAACCCTCACTTTACGCGGTCCCACATTCCGCGTTTCCACGTTTACGCGGTGCCCTGCCAGAACCCAGGATGCTCACATTCCGCGGTGGGTGTACCCCTTTACACGGTGAAGTATAATTTTTTTATTTAGCTCATAAAATTCATACAAATTATCCGGCCAGAATATAATTTACATTGCTGGAATTCTTACAATTTGATGATCATTTTGAATATAAACATCATATATTTTGCATTAGACAAAATTTTTAGATAAAATGTTCACTCTGAGTAAGTATGTTATCTTTTGTGCAAAATATATGACGTTTATATTCAAAATATTCCTGGTCTTACAAGGAATCCAGCAATGTCAATTATACTATCCTAACTTTAATCTGAGGTATTATTTAATACAAAATGTTAAAATTTATTTTTTTCACCCACTCTTTCTCTTGAAGGGAGGATTGGGACTGACCGTGCGGTTGGAAGAGGGGGGGGAGGCAAGGTGGGGTACTTTGATTGACAGATAGTGTCGTGAAGAATATTTTTTTTTTATTAACTGAAGATATTTGTTTTAGCTCATAAAATTCATACAAATTACCCGGCCAGAATATAATTTACATTGCCGGAATTCTTACAATTTGATGATCATTTTGAATATAAACATCATAGATTTTGCATTAGACATACAAATTTTAGATATAATGTTCACTCTGAGTAAATATGTTATCTTTTGTGCAAAATATATGACATTTGTATTCAAAATATTCCTGGTCTTACAAGGAATCCAGCAATGTCAAATATATTATCCTAACTTTAGTTTGAGGTATTATTTATTACTATACCTGGTTTTCCCCCCAAAATTTCTCAGAGAGGGAAGAGCCAGCAAGTGTAGTGTGAGAAGAGGGGGAGGGAGTTGAGTCCATTATTTGAATGGACATTAACTTGGCTACTGTATTTCTCTATTTCTCTTAAGTATTAATTGTGTGCATGTACCATCATAAAATTAAGATGTTATTTTTACTAGAACACAGGTATTGTGTTGGAAAAAGTGGAGTTTGGGGGTCAGCTGGTCTCTATTTCATTTAATCCCATATGTTATGTTATTCACTTTACGCGTTTCTCACTTTCCGCGGTACCCTGTGGGTTACATTAACCGCGTAAAGTGAGGGTTGACTGTATACGTACATATACACTTTAACTCTTAATTCACTACTGTAATGTAATACAGGTGATTAATTTTTATCTCTTGTGCAAAATACATGACGTTTATATTAAAATTATTCACTGTTTTACAATAATTCCAGCAATGCCAAGCAGATGGGGGGGAGAGAGGGTGGGAGCGAGCGTGGGGGGAGAGGAGGTAGTACGTTTGACAGTTGGCCCAGGTCTAACGCGTGTATATTTATCAGTTCTTAAGTGACTAAGTTTCGCTCTTATAAAAAGCCAGTGAAATGACCTGGGTGAATATAATTAACATAGCTGGGATTCTTGTAACATACTGATTAATTTGAATATAAACATGCTATAATTTGCACTAGACAAAACAATTTTAGTACCGTAATCAAATTAGTACATGTGCACTCCAGCTTTGCACTAAGGTCATTTATTTCTATTATGTTTCTTTTAGTATGGTGTGTGCATGTAAATGGATGAAAATAAATGAAGAAATCTATGTAAATCTACCCAAAAATACAGTTGAAAAACTTTTTTTATAAAATGTACTACAGTACTGTACACTAATGTACAACAATTTTTATCTCTTGAGCAAAATATATGACGTTTATATTCAAATTATTGGCTGTCTTGCAAGGATTCCAGCAATGCAAATTATAATCTCCTAACTTTAGTCTGAGATATTATATAAGATAAAAACTGTAAGCCTAAAAGCCTGGCTGGGGGGAGGGACTGATGGCTCCGCCACCCAGCGAGGGGTTGGGGGGGTTGAGGTGATAAGTTTGAGGTGAAGGTCTCTGTGTGTTTATTTAACAGTCCTACTAAGCTTCTTTCCTTTTAAAATGCCAGTGATATGACCTAGGAAAATATAATTAACATAGCTGGGATTCTTGTAAGATACTGATTTATTTGAATATAAACATGTTGTAATTCGCACTAGACATAACAATTTTAGTACCGTAATCAAATTAGTACATGTGCACTCCAGCTTTGCACTAATTTATTTTACGTTTCTTTTAGTATGGTGTGTGCATGTAAATGGATGAAAATAAATGAAGAAATTTATGTAAATCTACCCAAAAATACAGTTGAAAAACTTTTTATAAAATGTACTATAGTATTGTACACTAATGTACTACATTTTTTATATCTTGAGCAAAATATATGACTCTTATATTCAAATTAATCTCTGTCTTGCAAGGGTTTCAGCAATGCAAATTATATTATCCTAACTTTAATCTGAGATATTATATAAAATAAACATAAAAAAATCACCAATCTTTTATCTTGAACACGAGGGTGGTGGGAAGACGACGGGGGTGGAGGGGGCGGGAGGTGAGGTGACAGAATATCTGGCATTTGTTTGTTTATTTATTTGAGATAAGATTTGACAGTTGGCGCTGAAGGCCTGCCTGCGTGTTTATTTATCATTACTTAAGAGTGACTAAGCTCTTCTCATAATTTTCCACCCAAACGACCTGAGGTGAATATAACTTACATTGGAGGGATTCTTGTAAGATAGTAATTTATTTGAAAGTTTTTTTTTTTCAATTTAAATTTTAATTGTTTATTCCTTGATAGAGGAAGCGGGATCCTAGTGCTGTCACTTGGTACCCCTGTACCATAACACCAGAAGCAACTGGCCAGTGTCACAAGTACATACAGTACAGTACAGTCATCCCTTGGTTATAGCGCCTTATTGGGACCCAGCCGATAACGAAAGTACAGAACCTATGGGATTTATTCCAATTGGTTCCAGCCACCCAAGACCCAACCCCAAGTTTCCCATTTTACGACCATTTATACCCAGTAAATATATATATAATGTTATGGTAAATATCATAAACACACACAGGCATGGCTAGGTTTATTACAAAGTGATGAAAAGGGTACGCTTAATACTGTAGTCCACAAAACATGTAGCTATGCTTTTTTATTTGGTCCCCCATCATACGAGTCCGTTTTCTCTCACATCAGGACGCCTGAGTCCTCCGTTTTCTCTCTTAATCTTAGAGTGCACCAGAGACTTCACTATACTTAGTAATGCCACAGAATTTGAAATTGCAACCCCAATTGCAACTGGGGTTGCAATTGTTGAGGCAACTAGATATGTCTGATTACAGCAAATGTGTTTTTGTCAATTTGTAGGTGAAAGATTTTATCCTCAATAGATGTAGGTTAACATTACACCTGGAGGCAAATGTTTAAAAATAGCCTAAGATAGGAAGCATATTCCTTTAACACATAATATCTG
>NW_024752502.1:0-8886 GCF_018991925.1 Homarus americanus
GGGTGTTTGAGTACTTCTCACTATCATCTCCTGTTGGCCCGAGACACACATGAGAAGGGTGTCCTGTTGGTCTGAGACACACATGACCAGGGTGCTTGAGTAACTCTCACTATTATGTCCTGTTGGCCCAAGACACACATGAGAAGGGTGTTTGAGTACCTCTCACTATCATGTCCTGTTGTACACATGTTCTACAATATTGGGGTTATAATAAAATAAAATATTCGGCAATAGTTTAAATACTTATATATCATTCTGTAAGATATTATTGTTTGGGGCACATCATGGCCAAGTGTATACAGTTATACTGCCCTTTAATTGGCCACTAATACTAGGGTTTACTAATTACTACTTAACTTAGGGTCGCTGCCACCAGACCGCAGGACAGTATGTGTTGTTATTCTTCCTGGAGCTGGCAAAGAAATCTCGCTGTGTGAGTTTAGTCTAGCAGTGTGAGTTTAGTCTTTTACTTTTACTTTTATCCTCTTCACCACTGATCGGCTTGTTAGCGATCGGTAACGCCTCTGATTACTTTTCCTTTTCATTTATCTTCTTCACCAAAAGCTATCTCGAGCAGTGTGAGTTTAATCTAGCAGTGTGTGCAGTGAATGGAAAGTGGCTTATGTGAGTCCTAACTTCAAGAAGGGCGATCGTCACTCCACGAACAACTATACACCGGTGAGGCTGACCAGCATAATATGTAAAGTACTTGAGAGAATTATCAGAGATGCCGCAATGGAACATCTAATACGAAACAACCTTGTAAAAGATTGCCAACACGGTTTTATGCCGGGGCGCTTCTGCTTAACACAATTGCTCAAGGTATTGGATATTTGGACCCATATTCTAGAAAGGGGTGGTAATATCGACAATATTTACCTAGATTTTGCCAAGGCTTTCGACAGTGTACCCCACGAAAGGCTGAAAATCAAACTGGAAGGGTACGGAATTCGGGGAAATGTCCTAGCATGGATAGAAGACTTTCTACATGACCGCAAGCGGTGTGTGGAGATTAATGGTACGAAATCGTCATCTGTACCTGTCACAAGTGGGGTACCACAGGGCAGTGTATTGGGCCCTCTGTTATTTGTTTGTTTCATAAATGACATGCCTGACGTTGTACACTCCTCCATACAAATGTTTGCCGATGACGCCAAGTTATTTCGGGAAATTAAGAACCAAGCGGACTGTGAAGAGCTGCAGAAGGACCTCTGTGGGCTCCAGGAATGGTCGAAAAAAATGGCTGATGGGATTCAATGTCACGAAGTGTAAGAGGATGCACCTGGGGCGTACCAACGGTAAGGAGGCGTGTCATATGTCCCAACGGGATGAAGAAACTGCACTAGTTGAGACTGTGTGTGAGAAGGACCTAGGTGTGTATGTTGACAATGAGCTGAAGTTCTCGGGCCATTGTGAGAAGAAGGTAAATCAGGCAAATAAATTATTGGGTCTTATAAGAAGGTCGTTCAGATATCTAGACGGTCCGTCCCTCGTAACGATCTTCAGGAGTGAAGTGCTTTCCCATCTGGAGTGCTGTCACCCCATCTGGTCCCCGAGATATGCTAGGGACTGTCAGTTGGTTGAAAATGTTCAAAGGAGGGCCACCAGAATGGTGCCTGCACTTCGGCACCTCAGCTACCCTGAGAGAATGGAGCGCCTGGACTTGCCTCCCTTATACTACAGACGGGCAAGGGGGGACCTAGTTGAGGTGTATAAGCATCTCAGGGGGCACTACTCAGTTGAGTGTCCTTACTTGGAGCTGGCGGACGCTCGCCCCACAAGGGGTCACAGCTCAAGATTGAAGAAGCCGCAAGTCCAGAAAACCGTGAGGGCAAACTTTTTTGGAGTGAGGGTTGTAAACTCTTGGAACAATCTACCAGACAGTGTTGTGACGGCACCGAGTGTGAGCTCTTTCAAGACAAGACTTGACAAACACTGGAGCGGGTTCAGGTACATTCAGGAGCCGGTGCATGCCCAGTATTTGCCAACAGTGCGTGACAGAGACGTGACCGATCGCCCAAGTGGCTAACAAGCCGATCAGTGGCGAAGAATATAAAAGTAAAAATATACAGTGATCCACAATAGTAGAGAAGGTCTGTTGTTGGTGAGATCAACCTTTCTGGTATGAATGACTGGGCTAGAGTTGCCCCGCAGGCACACGTATATATCGATACCCGAGGGAGAATCGCGCTTTCGTGACTCTTCCTCAACGTCTCTCCAGGTATGTTAACGTGTGTTCCACGCTGCCTATTAATTCAGTTTAACTTAGTAAATTTTGTGAATATCAGTGTTCATGTTGTAACAGTGAAATTGTCTTCTACCCAGTGAAAGGAGTAATATAAAGTAAGTATCGTCTAGACCGTTGCCAGACGTATGTTTTGTATAGTTAAATATTCAGGGATTCGTGACTCTTCCTCAATGTCTCTCCAGGCCAATGTGTTGAGCTGAATACTCATCGGCTACCGTGGGTCGGTAGCTGGGTTGGACGATGCCGTTCATTCGACAGGATTAAACTGGAAAGTCCGTTTCCTGCAAATCAGGCCCCAGCTCCCTTGGCATGTGTCGGTCTACAACCGACCCCTAACAGTGATCGTCATTTGTTATGGAGCCACCATGATACCCTGGGGCACTTCTCACAGTTACATGGGTCTAAGTATTATTGTATCTTGATTGAGGGATTACTAGCAGAAATATGGAAATTCCTGGTTAAGTAGTGAACCCATAGCTATTAAGAGTACTAGGAAATATGTTATGTGAGTTGAATACATGAACTGAAGGAAAAGTACCATGTTGTTCATGCCGATAGAACGTAATGTTATAAGTTGATTTGGGATATTGTCAAGTGTCATATAATCATCTGTAGTGACAATGAAATAATATAATGATTGTTAGATGTTGTAACCAAGAATTGAAGATGTAATTTGTTACTTATAAAAGTAAGACCTGAGGGTCCAGTGTTATCTGACCGTGTATAATAATTACTGAATCTTATTTGTCAGAGGAATAACACAATAATTGTCTAATGAAGTAATAAACTTAATAGTTGTTTAATGATATAATAAGTACTTGAAGTGTTTAGTGAATTAATAAGTAATTGCGGATCTGTTTTGTCAATGGTACAGTAAGACCTGAGAGTTCAGTTTTGTCTGGGTGAATTTAAGTAACATCTTATTCACTCACTGTGTTAATAAATTTTGAATTAGTAATCTACGAGTATCACCTCTCTCCTCTTTTTAAACATTGGTTCCCAGAAAATAATACTTACTTACGTGCCTATACATATCTACCACACTACCAAAGTTGTCCATGAGTTATGTTATATTCTAACCAAAAGTCTAGTGATGGCAGCCTATTTGTAAGTATAATAAGTGTTGTACTAAGAATAACATGGTTCCCAGACTAACCCATGTATGAGAATATAAGTAAAAACAGAGTATACTTCAGAAAGGTAAGAACATTGAAATTCAGAAAATATACTGTACAGTATATGAAAGGAAATGAAAGACTAGGAAAGTATAAGCAAAGAAATATAAGATATTTATGTATATTGTGGAACTAAAGACACAGCATAGAAATTATTAAATAAATACACCATGAAAATTTAATATAAAAAATATACATAACTAATATCAGAATTACTTATACAAGAATATACAGTATATTTATAAATAAAGAATTGAAGAATGATAACAGAAAAGAATATCTGGATGATAAAATATGAAGTAAAGATACGCGGCCCAGTACAAAATGATGGCAGCTTAGATGGGATATAAAATGAAAGAATTTGCTCCACTACACTGTTCATCCCAAATTTGCTAGCCCACACTGATTAGTCTTCAATTAGAATATGACGTCCAATGTATATGAACCACTGTCTTGCATGGCAGCGAACAGTGACATCACCCACACGACTCTGACCTATATATACTGCTAATGAATATGATGTATTTCTGTGTGTACGAACCTCTCTCCTGCATGGCAGTGAACAGTGACATTACCCACATGAATCTGACCTATATATACTGTCAATGAATATAATCCATTTCTTTGTGTACGAACCTCTGTCCTGCATGGCAGTGAACAGTGACATTACCCACATGAATCTGACCTCTATATATATAGCTGTTAATGAATATGTTGTATTTCTTTGTGTATGAATTTCTGTCCTGTGTGGCAGTGAGAAGTGATACCACCCTCAGTGTAAAGACCTGAATGAATTACTCAGAATAGGCAAACTGTACTACAAGCTTTGTCAATAAATTTGTCAAACTAAAAAAAAGAGCCTGCTCGCCACTATACCCCTCCTTGCCAACCGACCCAGGCACTCCCACCCTGCCCTGCCCCGAACCGCTCCATCCAGTCCCTACCCGCCCCATCCCAACACGCCCCTCCCCGACACGCCCCGCCTCGACACGCCCCGCCAGCCAACCCCCTGCCCAACCACTCCCTCAGCTTCACACCTCCCCTCGCCCCTCACACTTGCTGCTATTCATCCAGCCTTTTCCACTACCCACATGTCCCTTTACCCTGCCTCCTCACCCTGTCCTTCCCCCTGTTTTCTGTTTATATTTAGTTATTAGAACTTAGTGTAGATCACATATAGAAATAAAGAGAAGGTTTTCTGTAAAGATATTCCCTGGTGACCTGTCCACTGTTATTTCACCGTAGCATGTATTTGAAAGTAATGACACCTGTTCCATGACATAACCACGTATAGCTTTCTCTCTCACTATCCTGCATGGGTTACTTTCGGATAAACGAGACAGACACTGTTTGCAAAATATCATGAAGGCATTTAGAGACGTAAGAATAGTAAAATAAATGATATTCACTTCTAGACATTCAGATTAAGGAAGAACTAGACCCCCCTTGTTGGATGTCACATTGTCTCACAATAAATGATCGAGTTAGGATTTACCTGAGATACCCGAGGGTATACACCGCCTCCGGCCTAATGACCCCGCGATGTCTCATACTGATCTCACTTCCAGCTAGACATAAACCCAGTATTTACAGGTCTAGTAAAATCCTGCTAGTGGAGTGAAGTCCATGTCACTAGGCTTCCCCACTTGAGTCATACCTCTATCACTCACACACTGGAGGGAGACCAGGATGGTGACAACAATGTATCTCTATCTTTTTACTTTTACTTTTATCCTCTTCGTCACTGATCGGCTCGTTAGCCGCTTGGGCGATCGGTCACGTCTCTGATTACTTTTCCTTTTCATTTATCTTCTTCACCAAAAGATCGGCTCGCTAGCCGCCCGGGCGATCGGTCACGTCTCTGTCATGCACTGTTGGCAAATACTGGGCATGCACCGGCTCCTGAATGTACCTGAACCCGCTCCAGTGTTGGTCAAGTCTTGTCTTGAAAGAGCTCACACTCCGTGCCGTCACAACACTCTCTGGTAGATTGTTCCAAGAGTTTACAACCCTCACTCCGAAAAAGTTTGCCCTCACAGTTTTCTGGACTTGCGGCTTCTTCAATCTTGAGCTGTGACCCCTCGTGGGGCGAGCGTCCGCCAGCTCAAGTAAGGACACTAGACTGAGTAGTGCCCCCTGAGATGCTTATACACCTCAACTAGGTCCCCCCTTGCCCGTCTGTAGTATAAGCGAGGCAAGTTCAGGAACTCCAATCTCGGATCATTCCTGTGATGCACTCCTCACCATACAAGGAAACCCGACGGAGAGAATGATGTAGTGTCGCTGCCAACCTGCCCTTCCGTCAACTTGGGTATGCCGGACGCAGAGATGTCCCCAGCTGGGATCCTGTCATCATTGTTCCAGCCAGGCCGCCAGCCTGATGACACCGTCCGGTGGATTACTGGTACCACAGTTAATGGGTTAGAAGCAAACATCTCTGGACGACGGAGCTGACTCGGTGCCTCTCTTTGACCCAGGGCCTTGCCTTAATTGGTTGGGTAGGAAGGGGCTAACCTTAACTGTGTTGGTCCGAAGTCAATGTGTTGGCTACAGTCAGCGTTTGCAACGTCCAAACTACTTGTGAATGACAGCTGCTAGAAGCAAGGAGGAGGAGGAGAGAAGTGAGAAGTTGATGTCCCGGAGAAGTGACACATACTGTCCTGGAAAACCCCTGCCCCGTTGGTAGTTACATTAAGGATCCACCCGAAGCACCTCCCAACATAGATGTGTCATGCCGAGCCTGATGGAGTGAGGGAAGCGTGCAACGGTGCAACACAACAGTTCATGGAGGAGTTAGTACGGATGGGATGGTGGTCACTGTGGATACGAGTGATGCTGTGTGTCCTGATTGGAGTTGGAGGCGAAGATTCTTGTGGAGATGGTGAGAAGAGATGGTGAGGATCATATGTCCTGTGGGATGGACATTCCCTGTGTTGAAAATTGACTAACTGGTCTCCGCACTGCAGGAAAAGCGCCGTCCCCGTTTCGAGTTCTGAAACTAGGATGCCAAGTAAGCCACCACCATTGTGGAATGAGGGTATGCCACCGAAATTAGTTACCCGGGAAGAGGTACAATTGATATGTTTAATAAGAGGAACTCTAGGTAGTTAAGATAATTTCAAAAGGAATGAAATATACGAGAAAAGTGAAACAATGAAACATTACCATCATGTGCTCATGAACACAAAATTTACATATGGGAAAGATAGGAGTAGGTGGAAAGATTCAGTGTATATGAGGTTAAGATTAGGATATAAACATTATTGGGAACTTGGAGCTGAGAGAAGTGAACAGGATAAAGAATGTAGAGTTTGTAGAACATCCAGATCCCATACTCTGCCACATTATATACTGGAATGCCCATTGCTTAATGTATATAAAAATGCCCATATAAATAATGTCCCCATGCAAATAGAGTGGATGTTTAAAAATAGGAAAATAGATGAAATATTAAAGAAATATAGAAATTTTGCATCTAGAATATAACTATGTACTATAACTGATCATATGAAATATTAGGGATTTTTGTGAGTCCTGAGAGGGACATTCCTGGACTGGGGTGGGGATGACTTATGTCACTTCATCCCTTTGAGACGTATTAATGTTTTTTGTATCTCAATAAACGTATCAATCAATCAATCAATCTAGGTAGTTAGTACGTAGAGGATAAGTAATCAAGAAAGTCCATGTCTCCAGAAACGATTTGTTCACTCATAGTAGATGGAAGCTGAAAGTTAGTGAAAAGTAAGCAAATGTCTGTGGGCAACCTGCCATCTGCAAATGTTAACTCTGTATCTCTGCCTGCTGCCAGATGTACCAGCTGAACAACAGAAAATAAGAAATACAATGTGTGTGTGTGTGTGTGTGTGTTTGTGTGAGATAAGATCCATGACATACCAGAATATATAATGAACAAAAATATGTAAAATTATTTGAGAGAATGAAAGCCAAAATTTTTAAGTAATTAAGCTAAGTGAAGTAAATTTGTTTTGAGAAAATCTGTAAAGTAACTTTGAAAGGTAGTATATTGAAGTTAAGTAATTTTGAAAATTGACGTTGAAGATTCACGAAGAGTTGGGAAATTGATTTTTGATAAAAACCAAAGAGAGAACTAAAAAAAAAGAATCCATCTTCTGTATACCTGGATATTCGTTTGTGCATGACTCGTAATTAAGCCTTTTGTTTTTCATATGAGTGATTTTATTATGAATATTTTTCAGTAACTTGATATCTCATTGATTTTTATTTTTATTTTGAGTTGATACCTGATTGAATTGAATTTTTATTTGAGAAATTTGATTTACCATTGCTCATGATTTTCATTTTAGAGTACTTTCATTGCTGATTTCTTATATTGAATTATCCATCATTTTAGTTCTCATGATTTTGTGTAATTCATATTTGAAATTTAGTTACGTTTGTTTTGAAATATTTCTAGTTTTCCTTTTGTGAGATTGTGAGATGGAGTACCATCGTACGATATGTTTTCCCATGTGTGGAGGCGGGAGTTACTGTCTGACGCTGCAGGAGTGAAGTCTGCAAAGTACCTAGTCTATTATTCAAACCTCTCACATGGCACAGTGAGTAGGATGCCAGTGACCGACACGCCATAACAGCCCTGACGAGGACACCAACATGGCCCCTACACGTCCAAGATTCTCGACGTCCTCAAGGGGACGCCAGGGCATCTCTACACGGCGGGGAACACCACGCGCGCCCAGCAGCAGACCATGAGTGCATTGATGGCTCAGATGGCGTCTCTAGCTACTGGCGGCCACGGTCATGCCCCTACGCCGGTCATGAAGCCCTCAGCAGCGGTCACTCCAGAGAAGTGTGAGGTAGAAATGCCAGCAGTGGCGTTTAGGATGTGGAGGCGGTCCATGGAGTCGTGGGTGATGTTGAACGGATGGTCACAACTGGTGGCCACACTCCACATTCGCCTGAACTGCATCCCTGCACTCCAAAGGGTGATTGACTCGAGATACCCCAGCAGTCAGTGGAAGCAGCTCTCGCCTAAGGAAGCCCTGGACGCCATCAGTGGAGTGGATCTTCAATCATCAAACCAAGCTGTGAAATGGAACGAGTTTTTCAACAGCAAACAAGGTGAAGAGGAGCCCATGAAAAGGTACTTTCATCAATGCTTCGCAGAGGCAGTGGAGTGTGAATTTAAATTTCCCACCTGTGATAACGACCTCTCTGAGTACATGCTATTACGTAAAGTTAGGGTGGGCCTGAGTAACCCAGTGTTGAAAAATGAAATTTTCCAGGAGTACTCGGGTTATAATAGTGTTGAAGTGCTAATAAACAAGTGTATGTTATTTGAGGCAGCAGTGAGAGATGCTGGTGTATTGTGTTGTACGTCTGGCCAGGGCAGTGGCGGGAATAGCCACGGAGGCAGTGGCAGTTGGTGATGACGTCACGGGTGAGTCTGAGGTAGATACAGCCCAACCTGGACAATAGGAA
>NW_024752503.1:0-39983 GCF_018991925.1 Homarus americanus
ATTATTTCGATTTCGGTTCGTCATCTTCGGCACACCTTCTGACACTTCAGGCAATACCTTCATTGACTCCTGGTTCTCCCGCACAATTGCACAGGCGGCCACCTTCATCACCAGGCATTGCCTTTATCTCCGTTTCACCACAGCCCGACACCATTGTTTACCAGCTACCTTCGGTGCGCTTCAGGCAATTTCGACTTCAGATACATCATTCGCAGCCATTGTTCACTTCACATCAATATCGGTCTTCGGTACACTTTACCTCCGTACGCCTGACACTTCACTGGCACCAGGCTGACTCCTACAGGTACACAGACGATTACTTTCAGACATCTGACACTCCGGCACATCATTGTCATCGACAGGCATCTTCCGGATCTTCAGCAGCTACCTTTCCGACGAACTAGGCTGACGACTTAAAGGCTGTAAATTACGACATCTTTACCAGGCAATGGTCGAATACTCAGGCCGGTTTCTGCTGCGTATCTTCGACATCTTCAGGTCAATAATAACTGGTATTTCGACACTTCTCCAGGCAAATACCAGGTATGTTTACGCCAAACACTTCCAGTGGTCATTGTGACAATCTTTCACCTTTCGCGGTTCTTTATTCGCCATCACATTCGACAATCTTCTGCGGTACATTGTTTATTCCGAGCCATCATCAATTCAGGCGCTGACACTTCCTAATACCTTCAGGTCTCCACGGCACACCACGAGACGGCCATACCACCAGATTGTTGTTCATCTTCGACATACTTCATCCCAGGTGCATCAATGATACACAGGTACCCAGTGGCTACCTTCGACACCAGGCGCTTCGACTCAGGCATACCTCGACTCCTCAGGCAGCGATTGGTCGACACCTCAGGCATCGCTTCGACACCCTTAATGACAGGCGCATCTTCGATTTCAGGCATAACAAAACACGAGCGACTTCAGGTCGCGCCGTGTATTGACACTGCCAGTCCGTCATCGACGTACAATTGTCGCCGATTCAGGCAATAATGACCGCCGGCAATACCACGCCACCAGACACTTCAGGTACAGACACCAGTAATGCATTGCGGCGCATTGCATCTGCGTGCAATTTCGTACCGCCTGTGCGCGTTTTAAAATATCTTCCGGTGACACCGCGACTTCGACACTTTCAGGTTACCACGATATTGCCAGGCTGACACTTTGTGCCTTCCGATATCTGCAAACGCATTGGCATTTCGATCACCTTCCGGAAGCTTCGCCTTCCATCTACTGTTTCACTTCAGGTGCCCAGGTGTCGACATCTTCAGATGCTTGCGCTGGTGCCCGACAGGCACTGCTACCAGACAGTACTTCCGTCATTTTCAGGTACATTTCACCATTATCTTCGATTTTCAGTACCTCGATCTGCGGTTTCGACGCCTGATAGGTAGCCACGACACCAGGCACCTCTTACTGAACACCTCTGTAATACCAGTGATGACGCTGACACGCCAAACAGTGTTGGCCTCGCACATACCGCCGTTCAGGCTAACATTCACCAGACATCTGGTGGCGTACCAGACACCTTCGACATTTCAGGCTAACAGCTTACACGCAATTTATCGTTCAGTACAATATCTGACGACGAGGCAGTTTTGACGCTTCAGGTACTTTATCTTCCTTACCTTCCGACAGGTACATACCTGACACTACAGGTGACGGCCTGTTCGCTTCATTCTATTACACACTCGTAATAGCCAGGTACGTCTTCGATCACTTCCATTCGATACTGGTATTGTCATTGAACGGCCTGATCATCATCAGGCTACGAATTTCCACTTCTGGACCATCTCCGCTTACCAGGTACCTTCCCGGCTCTCGACCAGGTATTACCCTGTCATTTTGTTACACTGACACTTCCGATACCCGTATCTTCAGTACACGACAGGTATTACCGACTAGCGTACCTGACGCCGCCGGCCACCTTTCAGACGCGCCGCCAGTAATTTCCGACACAGGAATACCTTCAGGCCAGGCGGCTACCCGCCACGCGATACCGTGCCAGGCGGTACCAGCACTGCCAGGCATACCAGGTGTCAATATCTCCCATATCTTCAGAAATTTCAGGCGCATCTGCAAGCGCGGTCTTCGCTTCAAAGCCGCGACTCAGGGTACGCCCGCCTGGTAGTACTTCGGGATCTTCAGGTACCAGGTACTGATCATCTCCCAGGTACCACCAGGTAATACCGACGACTTCCACGTACCGATCAGTAATTCCTTTCGCCACTTCGAAACTTCAGGCTGTTCAGCTTCCTTACGCTTCGACTTCATCTTTGCGCGGTCCGGCTGGCCAGGCAGCCGTCAGGTTGCCTCCGGCTCACCTTCCGACGCTGGTACTTTGTTCACTTCCGACCTTCATCACCTCCCGGCGGCATTCGTTCTTCCTCAGGCATAATTTCTGACACTTCAGGTATTACCAGGCTACCCGGACACCTTCGCTGCCGCTACCTCGACACCAGAGCCTTTGTCACAGTACCTTCTGATCTGCAGCTTCGACACTTCGGCATTACATCTTCGACACCATCGGTCACCCCGGACACATAATACCCTGGTGCTGATCAATAGAACACTTCGACCTCAGGCGGCTTCGACCTCAGCAGCTACGCCGACACTCCAGGCTGACACCGTAGCCAGGCCATCTTCATCATCTACACCAGGCATCAACCTTCGCTGCCTTCGACTTCAGGTAGCCACCTTTATCATCTTCAGGCTGTCGCCTGTTATTTACCTTCGCCGGGACCACGACAGACACCCTGGCGGTCATCAATCGCTGCTTTTTCCGACTCCGCTACGCCGCCGATCTAGAACACCAGTTCATCTTCATCGCCACCCCAGGTACTTCATCGCCACGTCAGCACCACCGCCAGACACTTCAGGTAAACACACCTCCCATTCAGACCTTCAGGTAAAACTCAATTTCAGGTTAACATCTGACACTTCCGTTACACCAGGTTACCAGGCAGTTCTCGATACATCTGCGATCAACAGATCTTCAGGCGCCACCACGTCGACTTCCCGGCTACCTTCCTCGATACTTCGTCGATTTTCGAAACCACGCCTGAAATAGGTTTCGGCTACCGACACCAGTGCTGCTATCACTCAGATATCTCGACGGCATTATCTTTCGATATCTGTACATGACACCTTCATTTCGTGCCACAGTCACACCACTTCCAGGTATTGTCGACACCGCCATATATCTTCTGACTTCAGCGCCATTGGTGAATAACGTTTTATTTCAGGTTGCCACTTCCAGGTACCGCTGACACCGCCAGGTGCAACAGGCAATACTGGCAGTGAAGCACAGATTTCAACCGAGACAGCAATTTCCAGGCGCAACATTCAGGCGCCGACACTTCAGGGTACCGCTACCTTCTGACTTCACACGACACCTCAGTACACGACACCTCTGGCGTTTCCGACTCCACGATCTTCAGGTACCGACACTCTCTCTCAGAATTCATCTTCGACATCAGGTAAATTAAAGAGCTGACGCTAATACCAGGTAATAACACTTCAGGTATTTCAATTTCGGTTCACTTTACGCCTGATATCTTCAGGTGTTGGCCTTCGACATCTTCAGGTATTTTTCGACATAGTGTTACCTTTCGGGATACAGGTAAATTTTCGACATTTTATATACGCTATCTGCGCTGTTCACGCTGGCCAGGTACCTGACATCTGTTGTCTTCTCCGCCTTCAGGTGGTCATCTTCAGTACGCCTTCAACACTTCGGAAGTCTTTTCGGTTTGACACTGCATTTCACATTAGCCAGTTTTCGATACTTTTGCAGCGCTACTCATTCAGTTACCTTCCAGTGGGCTATCTTCATCTCAGGTGTTACCTCTATCTTCAGACACTTCATTGTGGTACCTCAGACTAACAGGTGTCATCTTCAGCCACTTCCGTACCAGCACTCCCAGGTAGCCGACACTTCCTTCAGGAAAATACCCCACCGCTTCCTGGCCTTCATTTGCATTACCCGTCTTCAGGCTGGTGAACGGTTTCCGGAGTCACCTGCGGGGCTTCGACACCTTCAGGCGGCGAAGGCCTCGACACCTCTCAGCCCGACACTCAGGTACAACAGGCATACTGACTGGCAGTTGACCTCGATCTTCAGTCATGCCTTTCCCGATTTTCACCACCCAGCTACCTTCTGACGTTCTTCAGATTTTCACTTCATTCAGGCTACCTTCACTCCTTTTCGGCTTCCGGACTCATAGCTAACGACTGACAGGTACATCTTTCAACACAGGTACACCTCAACACCAGGCATGTTCACCTGTTTTCCACACCTTCAGGCTCTTGATCTGCTAGCCAACTTCGACTCCGTTAGCTACCCTCATCAGCACTTCGTCCCTCAGGTGTTCGAGCATAGGCGCTGACGGACACTCACCACTTTCCGGTATACCGACATCTGGTACCAGCCGCCAGGTACCACACTTCGCATACAGTAACTTTATACTTTATGTCGGTCGACACTTCGACTAATATCGCCCAGGCTGCGAATTTCACTTTACCTTTCAATGCTGGCAATGGTCTTCAGTTGCTACTGCCGGGCCCCTGCGTCTTCATTGTTCAGCTGACACTTAACACGATACTGGTTAAACGCTCGCCTTCATACCTTCCGATACCAGGCACGCCAGGTTTCGCTGGTTTCTCGATTTCAGCTTCGACATCTTCACTTCCAGGCTATTTACCTGAAATTTCGGGTGATCTACCAGCACCGGTGTTTTCCGATCTCCAGCTTCTGAAATACCGTAAAATATTTCGACAGGTGGTTACCTTCCGACTCCCTTTACCTCGATTGATCTCCAGTAATAATTTACCTCTGGTATCTTTCTTTTGCGGCGCTGGCTTCGACGCATATTAATTTTCTCATGTATTTCCCTCAACACACTTCCTCATGGGCTGATCTTCAGGTGCGTAACACTGCTCATTATGCGGCCGTTCCCGACTTCCCAGGCACTCTTTTGACAGCCGTTTTCCTTCTGATTATTCACTTCGACTGCGCTGTCATATCGACAAACACCGCCACAGACAAAAACAGACAATTGCGGTACACCACCACTTCGCCTGTTTGGTACTCGGTACCTTCGACTTGCCATCATCGAAGAGTCTTTCGGACATTTCGTGGCCTGGTTCCACCAGGCAGCCCGACTCAGGTTATCTTCAGTTTGACTGGCTGGTTTACCTTACTCGATATTCAGATACCTTCAGGTTCACTTCGAAATTGGCTTTCGGACTTTCGGCATCTTCGATATCTTTCAGGCTTCTTACATCTTCGAGTCTTCTTCCTCGACATTGCGGCATGTCTTCGACACCTTCAGTATTAACACCGACTCAGTGTCTCTGTCATTCAGGCGGCCTTTGATGCTATTTCGACCTTCAGGCCAATAACACTGCTACGAAGCACCGTCAGGCACCAGACGACTACCAGGTACACCTTCACCAGGCAACAGGCACCTCAGGTACACCTCGCCAGGCACCCCGACACTTCCGCGCTACTTCGACCAGGTTTCATTACCCAGGTACACGACACTTCCTGCCTTCGACCACCACCTTCTATCTCGAATTAAATATCTTCAGTGCCATATTTCGATTCAGGTACTTCGACGAACATCTTTCGTTTCCAACAGGCTGACGAGATTGGTTTTATTAGGGTTTCGAGATTAGGTATGCCATTTCAGGGATGAGGATAATAATGCCAGGTACTTTGTGGCATTGACATTGTGTACATTTCAGTGTTAATATTTGACATTTCTGTTTTCTGGACATTTTAGTATACTAGTGAAGGCTGACATTCATCTGTATTTCTGGTAAGTACACCTCCGATATTCTTGGTATAATCTTCGACATCTTTCTAGATATGATATTTGGGGAAGTTATTTCAGGTATATCATTACACTCAGAGACAGGAAGCACACACTCCCTCAGGCTGAGACACTTGCGTGTACCTGGGAGTGCCTGAGGTGTACCTGGGAGTGTCTGAGGTGTACCTGGGAGTGTCTGAGCTGTACCTGGGAGTGTCTGAGGTGTACCTGGTAGTGTCTGAGGTGTACCTGGCAGTGTCTGGAGTACCTGGCAGTGTCTGAGGTGTACCTGGGAGTGTCAGGAGGTGTACCTGGAGTGTCAGAGGTGTACCTGAGTGTCAGAGGTGTATCTGAAGTGTCAGAGGTGTACCTGGGAATATCGAGGTGTACCTGGGAGTGGCAGGGGTGTACCTGGGAGTGTCAGGGTGTAACTGGGAGTGTCAGAGTTGTACCTGGGAGGTCAAAGTGTACCTGGAGTGTCGAGGCGTACCTGGGAGTGTCAGAGTATACCTGGGAGTGTCAATGTGTACCTGGGAGTGTCAGAGGTACCTGAGGTGTCATTGGTGTACCTGGGAGTGTCAGAGGTATACAAGGGAGTGACAGAGGTGTACCTGGGAGGTCATTGGTGTACCTGAAGTGTCAGAGGTGTCCCTGGGAGGTCAGAGGTGTACCTGGGAGTGTCAGAGGTGTTCCTGAGAGTGTCAGAGGTGTACCTGGGTGTGTCATTGGTACCTGGAGTGTCAGAGGTGTACCGAGTGTCAGAGGTGTACCTGGGAGTGTCATTGGTGTACCTGGGAGTGTCAGGGTGTACCTGGAAGTGTCAGGGGTACCTGGAAGTGTCAGAGGTACCTGGGAGGTCAGAGGTGTACCTGGGAGTGTCAGAGGTGTCTCTGAGAGTGTCAGAGGTGTACCTGGGAGGTCAGGGGTGTACCTGGGAGTGTCGGAGGTGTACCTGGGAGTGTCAGAGGTGTACCTGGGAGTGTCAGAGGTGTACCTGGGAGTGTCAGAGGTGTACCTGAGTGTCATTGGTGTACCTGGGAGGCCGAGGTACCTGGAGTGTCAGTGGTGTACCTGGGAGTGCAAGTACCTGGGAGTGTCAGAGGTGTACCTGGAAGGTCAGGGGTGTACCTGAAGTGTCAGGGGTGTACCTGGAAGTGTCAGAGGTGTACCTGGGAGGCCTGAGGTGTACCTGGGAGGTCTGGAGCTGTACCTGGGAGTGTCTGAGGTGTACCTGGTAGTGTCTGAGGTGTACCTGGCAGGTAGAGTTGTACTTGGAAGTGTGATTGGTGTACCTGGGAGTGTCAGAGGTGTATCTGGAAGTGTCAGAGGTGTACCTGGGAATTGAGTAGGAGGTGTACCTGGGAGTGTCAGGTGTACCTGGGAGTGTCAGGGGTGTAACTGGGAGTGTCGAGGTGTAACTGGGAGGTCAGGACGTGTACCTGGGAGTGTCAGAGGCGTACCTGGGAGGTCAGAGTACCTGGGAGGTCAGAGGTGTACCTGGGAGTGTCTGGAGGTACCTGGGAGTGTCAGGGGAGAACCAGGGAGGTAAGAGGTGTACCTGGGAGTATCAGAGGTGTACCAGGAGTGTCAGAGGTGAACCAGGAGTGTCAGAGGTGAACCAGGGAGTGTCTGAGGTGTACCTGGGAGTATCGGAGGTACCTGGGAGTATCGGAGGTGTACCTGGGAGTGTCAGAGGTGTACCTAGTATCATTGGTGTACCTGGGAGTGTCAGAGGTAAGAAGTGTCAGAGGTGTACCTGGGAGTATCAGTGGTGTACCTGGGAGGTCAGAGGTGTACCAGGGAGGTCAGAGGAGTACCTGGGAGTATCGGAGGTGTACCTGGGAGTATCGGAGGTGTACCTGGGAGTGTCAGAGGTGTACCTGGGAGTGTCAAAGGTGTACCAGGGAGTGTCAGAGGTGAACCAGGGAATGTCAGTGGAATACCTGGGAGGTCAGAGGTACCTGGGAGTGTGAGAGTGTACCTGGGAGGTCAGGAAGTGTACCTGGGAGTGTCAGAGGTGTACCTGGGAGTATCAGAGGTGTTCCTGAGAGTGTCAGAGGGGTACCTGGGAGTGTCAGAGGTGTACCTGGGAGAGTCAGAGGTGTACCTGGAAGTGTCAGAGGTGTACCTGGGAGAGTCATTGGTGTACCTGGGAGTGTCTAGGTGTAACTGGGAGGTCAGAGGTGTACCAGGGAGTGTCAGTGGTGTACCTGGGAGTGTCATTGGTATACCTGGGAGTGTCAGAGTGTACCTGGAAGTGTTAGGGGTGTACCGGAAGTGTCAGGGGTGTACCTGGGAGGTTCAGAGGTGTACCTGAGTGCCTGAGGTACCTGGGAGTGTCTGAGGTGTACCTGGAGGTCTGTACCCGAGTGTCTCTGGTGTACCTGGTAGTCTGAGGTGTACCTGGCAGTGTTTGAGGTGTACCTGGTAGTGTCAGGTGGTGTACCTGGGAGGTCAGAGTTGTACTGGGAGTGTGATTGTGTACCTGGGAGGTCAGGAGGTGTATCTGGAAGTGTCAGAGGTGTACCTGGCAGCGTCAAAGGAGTACCTGGGAGTGTCAGAGGTGTACATGGTAGTGTCAGTGGTGTACCTGGGAGTGTCAGAGTTGTACATGGGAGTGATTGGTGTACATGGAGAGGTCAGAGGTGTATCAAGTGTCGAGGTGTACCTGGGAATATCAGAGGTGTACCTGGGAGTGTCAGGGTGTACCTGGGAGTGTCAGGGGTGTAACTGGGAGTGTCGGAGGTAACTGGAGTGTCGGAGGTGTACCTGGGAGTCATCAGGGTGTACCTGGGAGTGTCAGAGTAGTACTCTGGGAGTGTCAGAGGTGTACCTGCGAGTGCCTGAGGTGTACCTGGGAGGTCACGGGAGAACCAGGGAGTGTAAGAGGTGTACCTGGGAGTGTCAGAGGTGTACCAGGGAGGTCAGAGGTGAACCAGGGAGTGTCAGAGGTGAACCAGGGAGTGTCTGAAGTGTACCTGGGAGTATCGGAGGTGTACCTGGGAGTATCGAGGTGTACCTGGGAGTGTCAGAGGTGTACCTGGTAGTATCATTGGTGTACCTGGGAGTGTCAGAGGTGTATCTGGAAGTGTCAGAGGTGTACCTGGGAGATCTGAGGTGTACCTGGGAGTGTCAGAGGTGTACCAGGGAGGTCAGTGAGTACCTGGGAGACCGGAGGTGTACCTGGGAGTGTCGGAGGTGTACCTGGGAGTGTCAGAGGTGTGCCTGGAAGTGTCAGAGGTGCACTTGGAAGTGTCACAGGTGCATCTGGGAGTGTCTGAGGTGTTACTGGGAGTGTCTGAGCTTTACCTGGGAGTGTCTGAGGTGTGCCTGGCAGTGTCTGAGGTGTACCTGGCAGTGTCAGCGGTGTACCTGGGAGTGTCAGAGGTGTACCTGGAAGTATCATTGGTGTACCTGGAAGTGTCAGGGGTGTACCTGGAAGTGTCAGAGGTGTAACTGGGAGCATCAAAGGAGTACTTGGAAGTGTCAGAGGTGTACCTGGGAGTGTCAAGGGTGTACCTGGGAGTGTCTGAGGTGTACCTGGGAGTGTCTGAGGTCTACCTGGAAGTGTCTGAGGTGTACATGGAATGTCAGAGGTGAATCTTGCAGTGTCAGCAGTGTACCTGGAGTATCAGCGGTGTACCTGGGAGTGTCAGAGGTATACCTGGGCGTATCAGAGGTGTACCTGGGAGTGTCAGAGGTGTACCTGGGAGTGTCAGAGGTGTGCCTGGGAGTGTCAGAGGTGTACCTGGTAGTGTCAGTGGTTTACCTGGGAGTGTCAGAGTTGTACTTGGGAGTGTGATTGGTGTACCTGGGAGTGTCAGAGGTGTATCCGTAAGTGTCAGAGGTGTACCTGGGAGTGTCAGGGGTGTAACTGGGAGTGTCGGAGGTGTAACTGGGAGTGTCAGTGGTGTACCTGGGAGTGTCAGAGGTGTACCTGGGAGTGTCAGAGTAGTACCTGGGAGTGTCAGAGGTGTACCAGCGAGTGTCAAAGGTGAACCAGGGAGTGTCAGAGGTGAACCAGGAAGTGTCTGAGGTGTACCTGGGAGTATCGGAGGTGTGCCTGGGAGTATCGAAGGTGTACCTGGGAGTGTCAGAGGTGTACCTGGTAGTATCATTGGTGTACCTGGGAGTGTCAGAGGTGTATCTGGATGTGTCAGAGGTGAAACCAGGGAGTGTCTGAGGTGTACCTGGGAGTATCGGGAGGTGTACCTGGAGTGTCAGAGGTGTACCTGGTTGTATCATTGGTGTACCTGGGAGGCCAGAGGTGTACCTGGGAGTGCTGGGAGGTATCTGGGAGTGTCAGAGGTGTACCTGGGAGTATGAGAGGTGTACCTGGGAGTGTCAAAGGTGTACCTGGGTGTGTGAGAAGTGTACCTGGGAATGTCAGAGGTGTACCTGGGAATGTCGGAGGTGTACCTGTCAGTGTCAGCGGTGTACCTGGGAGTGTCAGGGGTGAACCTGGGAGTGTCAGCGGTGTACCGGGGAGTGTGATTGGTGTACCTGGGAGTGTCAGAGGTGTATCTGGAAGTGTCAGAGGTGTACCTGGGAGTATGAGAGGTGTACCTGGGAGTGTCAAAGGTGTACCTGGGTGTGTGAGAAGTGTACCTGGGAGTGTCAGAGGTGTACCTGGGAGTGTCGGAGGTGTACCTGTGAGTGTCAGAAGTGTGCCTGGGAGTGTCAGAGGTGCATTTGAGAGTGTCACAGGTGCACCTGGGAGTGTCTGAGGTGTTACTGGGAGTGTCTGAGCTTTACCTGGGAGTGTCTGAGGTGTACCTGGCATTGTCTGAGGTGTACCAGGCAGTGTCAGCGGTGTACCTGGGAATGTCAGCGGTGTACCTGGGAGTATCATTGGTGTACCTGGAAGTGTCAGGGTATGTACCTGGAAGTGTCAGAGGTGTACCTGAGTGTGTCATTGGTGTACCTGGGAGTGTCAGAGGTGTACCAGGGAGTGTCAGAGGTGAACCAGGGAGTGTCTGAAGTGTACCTGGGAGTATCGGAGGTGTACCTGGGAGTATCGGAGGTGTACCTGGGAGTGTCAGAGGTGTACCTGGTAGTATCATTGGTGTACCTGGGAGTGTCAGAGGTGTATCTGGAAGTGTCAGAGGTGTACCTGGGAGTATCTGAGGTGTACCTGGGAGTGTCAGAGGTGTACCAGGGAGTGTCAGAGGAGTACCTGGGAGAATCGGAGGTGTACCTGGGAGTATCGGAGGTGTACCTGGGAATGTCAGAGGTGTACCTGGGAGTGTCAAAGGTGAACCAGGGAGTCTCAGAGGTGAACCAGGGAATGTCAGTGGAGTACCTGGGAGTGTCAGAGGTGTACCTGGGAGTGTCAGCGGTGTACCTGGGAGTGTCAGAGGTGTAACTGGGAGTGTGAGAAGTGTACCTGGGAGTGTCAGAGGTGTACCTGGAAGGGTCAGGGGTGTACCTGGAAGTGTCAGAGGTGTACATGGGAGTGTCAGAGGTGTACCTGGGAGTGTCAGAGGTGTACCTGGGAGTGTCAGAGGTGTACCTGGGAGTGTGGGAAGTGTACCTGGGAGTGTCAGAGGTGTACCTGGAAGTGTCAGAGGTGTACCTGGAAGTGCCTGAGGTGTAACTGGGAGTGTCAGCGGTGTACCTGGGAGTGTCAGATGTGTGCCTGGGAGTGTCAGAGGTGCACTTGGGAGTGTCACAGGTGCACCTGGGAGTTTCTGAGGTGTAACTGGGAGTGTCTGAGCTTTACCTGGGAGTGTCTGAAGTGTACCTGGCAGTGTCTGAGGTGTACCTGGCAGAGTCAGCGGTGTACCTGGAAGTGTCAGGGGTGTACCTGGGAGTGTCAGCGGTGTACCTGGGAGTGTCAGAGGTGTACCTGGTAGTATCATTGGTGTACCTGGGAGTGTCAGAGGTGTATCTGGAAGTGTCAGAGGTGCACCTGGGAGTATGTGAGGTGTACCTGGGAGTGTCAAAGGTGTACCTGGGTGTGTGAGAAGTGTACCTCGGAGTGTCAGAGGTGTACCTGGGATTGTCGGAGGTGTACCTAGGAGTGTAAGAGGTGTGCCTGGGGGTGTAGAGGTGCACTTGGGAGTGTCACAGGTGCACCTGGGAGTGTCTGAGGTGTTACTGGGAGTGTCTGAGCTGTACCTGGGAGTGTCTGAGGTGCACCTTGCATTGCCTGAGGTGTACCTAGCAGTGTCAGGGGTGTAACTGGGAGTGTCAGCTGTGTACCTGGGAGTATCATTGGTGTACCTGGAAGTGTCAGGGGTGTACCTGGAAGTGTCAGAGGTGTACCTGAGTGTGTCATTGGTGTACCTGGGAGTGTCAGAGGTGTACCAGGGAGTGTCAGAGTTGTACCTGGGAGTGTCATTGGTGTACCTGGGTGTGACAGGGGTGTACCTGGAAGTGTCAGGGGTGTACCTGGAAGTGTCAGAGGTATACATGGGAGTGTCAGAGGTGTACCTGGGAATGTCAGGGGTGTACCTGGGAGTGTCGGAGGTGTAACTGGGAGTGTCAGTGGTGTACCTGGGAGTGTCAGAGGTGTACCTGGGAGTGTCAGAGGTGTACCTGGGAGTGTCTGAGGTGTACCTGGGAGTGTCTCAGGTGTACCTGGAAGTGTCTGAGGTGTACATGGAATGTCAGAGGTGTATCTTGCAGTGTCATCGGTGTACCTGGGAGAGTAATCGGTGTACCTGGGAGTGTCATCGGTGTACCTGGGAGTGTCAGAGGTATACCTGGGAGTGTCAGAGGTATACCTGGGAGTGTCAGAGATGTACCAGGGAGTGTCAGTCAGAGGTGTACCTGGGAGTGTCAGAGTGTGTACCTGGGGGAGTGTCAGAGGTGTACCTGGGAGTGTCAGAGGTGTTCCTGAGAGTGTTGGGAGGTGTACCTGGGATTGTCAGAGGTGTACCTGGGAGTGTCAGAGGTGTGTACCTGGAAGTGGCCAGAGGTGTACCTGGGAGGTTATTGGTGTACCTGGGAGTGTCAGTGGTGTACCTGGGAGTGTCAGAGGTGTACCTGGAAGTGTCAGGGGTGTACCTGGAAGTGTCAGGGGTGTACCTGGAAGTGTCAGAGGTATACCTGGAAGTGCCTGAGGTGTACCTGGGATTGTCAGAGGTGTACCTGGGAGTGTCAGGGGTGTAACTGGGAGTGTCAGGGGTGTGCCTGGGAGTGTCAGAGGTGTGCCTGGGAGTGTCAGAAGTGCACTTGGGAGTGTCACAGGTGCACCTGGGAGTTATAGAGGTGTAACTGGGAGTGTCTGACATGTACCTGGGAGTGTCTGAAGTGTACCTGGCAGTGTCTGAGGTGTACCTGGCAGTGTCAGCGGTGTACCTGGGAGTGTCAGCGGTGTACCTGGGAGTGTCAGCGGTATACCTGAGAGTGTCAGAGGTGTACCTGGGAGTGTCAGCGGTTTACCTGGGAGTGTCAGAGGTGTACCTGGGAGTGTCAGAGGTGTTCCTGGGAGTGTCGGAGAAGTACCTGGCAGCGTCAAAGGAGTACCTTGGAGTGTCAAAGATGTACCTGGTAGTGTCAGAGGTGTACCTGGGAGTGTCAAAGGTATACCTGGGAGTGTCAGAGGTATACTTGGGCGTATCAGAGGTGTACCTGGGAGTGTCAGAGGTGTACCTTGGAGTTTCAGAGGTGTACCTGGGAGTGTCAGAGGTGTACCTGGGAGTGTCAGAGGTGTTCCTGAGAGTGCCAGAGGTGTACCAGGGTGTGTCGGAGGAGTACCTGGCAGCGTCAAAGGAGTACCTGGGAGTGTCAGAGGTATACCTAGTAGTGTCAGTGGTGTACCTGGGAGTGTCAGAGTTGTACTTGGGAGTGTGATTGGTGTACCTGGGAGTGTCAGAGGTGTATCCGGAAGTGTCAGAGGTGTACCAGGGAGTATAAGAGGTGTACCTGGGAGCGTCAGGGATGTACCTGGGAGTGTCAGGGGTGTAACTGGGAGTGTCGGAGGGGTAACTGGGAGTGTCAGAGGTGTACCTGGGAGTGTCAGAGGTGGACCTGGGATTGTCAGAGTAGTCCCTGGGAGTGTCAGAGGTGTACCTGGGAGTGTCTGAGGTGTACCTGGGAGTGTCAGGAAAGAACCAGGGAGTGTAAGAGGTGTACCTGGGAGTGTCAGAGGTACCAGGGAGTGTCAGAGGTGAACCAGGAGTGTCAGAGGTGAACCAGGGAGGTCTGAAGTGTACCTGGGAGTATCGGAGGTGTACCTGGGAGTATCGGAGGTGTACCTGGGAGTGTCAGAGGTGTACCTGGTAGTATCATTGGGTACCTGGGAGTGTCAGAGGTGTATCTGGAAGTGTCAGAGGTGTACCTGGGAGTATCTGAGGTGTACCTGGGAGTTTCAGAGGTGTACCAGGGAGTGTCAGAGGAGTTACCTGGGAGAATCGGAGGTGCACTGGGAGTATCGGAGGTGTACCTGGGAGTGTCAAGGGTGTACCTGGGAGTGTCAAATGTGAACCAGGGAGTGTCAGAGGTGAACTAGGAATGTCAGTGAGTACCTGGGAGTGTCAGAGGTGTACCGGGAGGTCAGAGGTGTACCTGGGAGTGTCAGAGGTGTACCTGGGAGTGTGAGAAGTGTACCTGGGAGTGTCAGGAGGTGTACCTGAAGGTCAGGGTGTACCTGAAGTGTCAGGGGTGTACCTGGAAGTGTCAGGAGGTGTACCTGGGAGTGCCTGAGGTGTAACTGGGAGTGTCAGATGTGTGCCTGGGAGTGTCAGAGGTGCACTTGGGAGTGTCACAGGTGCACCTGGGAGTTTCTGAGGTGTAACTGGGAGTGTGTGAGCTTTACCTGGGAGTGTCTGAAGTGTACCTGGCAGTGTCTGAGGTGTACCTGGCAGTGTCAGCGTGAAACTTGGGAGTGTCAGGGGTAACCTGGGGTGTCAGCGGTGTACGGGAGTGTCAGAGGTACTGGAGTGTGAGGTGTTCCTGAGTGTCGGAGGAGTACCTGGCAGCGTCAAAGGAGTACCTGGGAGTGTCAGAGGAGTAACTGGCAGCGTCAAGGAGTACCTTGGAGGTCAGAGGTGTACCTGGTAGGTCAGTGTACCTGGGAGTGTCACAGGTGTGTATCCGGAAGTGTCGGAGGTGTAACTGGGAGTGTCAGTGGTGTACCTGGGAGTGACCAGAGGTGTACCTGGGAGTGTCAGGAGTAGTACCTGGGAGTGTCAGAGGTACCTGGGAGGTCTGAGGTGTACCTGGGAGTGTCAGGGGAGAACCAGGGAGGTAAAAGGTGTACCTGGGAGTGTCAGAGGTGCAGGGAGGCAGAGGAACCAGGGAGTGCCGGAGGTGTACCTGGTAGTATCATTGGTGTACCTGGGAGTGTCAGAGGTGAACCAGGGAGGCCAGAGGTGATCCAGGAGGTCTGAGTGTACCAGGGAGTATCGGAGGTGTGCCTGGGAGTATCGGAAGTGTACTTGGAGTGTCAGAGGTACCTGGTAGTATCATTGGTACACCTGAGAGTGTCAGAGGTGTACCTGGGAGTGTCATTGGTGTACCTGGAAGTGTCAGAGGTGTACCTGGAATTGTCAGAGGTGTACCTGGGAGTGTCTGAGGTGTACCTGGGAGTGTCTGAGGTGTACCTGGCAGTGTCTGAGGTGTTCCTGGCAGTGTCAGCGGTGTACCTGGGAGTGTCATTGGTGTACCTGGGAGTGTCAGGGGTGTACCTGGAAGTGTCAGGGGTGTACCTGGAAGTGTCAGAGGTGTACCTGGGAGTGTCAGAGGTGTACCTATGAGTGTCAGAGGTGTTCCTGAGAGTGTCAGAGGTGTACCTGGGAGTGTCTGAGGTGTTACTGGGAGTGTCTGAGCTTTACCTGGGAGTGTCTGAGGTGTACCTGGCAGTGTCTGAGGTGTACCTGGCAGTGTCAGCGGTGTACATGGGAGTGTCAGCGGTGTACCTAGGAGTATCATTGGTGTACCTGGAAGTGTCAGGGGTGTACCTGGAAGTGTCAGAGGTGTACCTGAGTGTGTCATTGGTGTACCTGGGAGTGTCAGAGGTGTACCAGGGAGTGTCAGAGGTGTACCTGGAAGTGTGAGAGGTGTACCTGGGAGTGTCATTGGTGTACTTGGGAGTGTCAGAGGTGTTCCTGGGAGTGTCGGAGGAGTACCTGGCAGCGTCAAAGGAGTACCTGGGAGTGTCAGAGGTGTACCTGGTAGTGTCAGTGGTGTACCTGGGAGTGTCAGAGTTGTACTTGGGAGTGTGATTGGTGTACCTGGGAGTGTCAGAGGTGTATCTGGAAGTGTCAGAGGTGTATCTGGAAGTGTCAGAGGTGCACCTGGAAGTCTCAGGGGTGTACCTGGAAGTGTCAAGGGTGTACCTGGAAGTTTCAGAAGTGTACCTGAGAGTGCCTGAGGTGCACCTGAGATTGTCAGAGATGTACCTGGGAGTGTCAGGGGTGTAACTGGGAGTGTCAGGGGTGTACCTGGAGTGTCATAGGTGTATCTGGTAGTGTCAGTGGTGTACCTGGGAGTGTCAGAGTTGTACTTGGGAGTGTGATTTGTGTACCTGGGAGTGTCAGAGTTGTATCTGGAAGTGTCAGAGGTGTTCCTGGGAGGGTCAGAGGTGTATCTGGAAGTGTCAGAGGTGTACCTGGGAGTATGAGAGGTGTACCTGGGAGTGTCAAAGGTGTACCTGGGTGTGTGAGAAGTGTACCTGGGAGTGTCAGAGGTGTACCTGGGAGGTGTCGGAGGTGTACCTGGGAGTGTCAGAAGGTGTGCCTGGGAGTGTCAGAGGTGCACTTGGGAGTGTCACAGGTGCACCTGGGAGTGTCTGAGGTGTTACTGGGAGTGTCTGAGCTTTACCTGGGAGTGTCTGAGGTGTACCTGGCAGTGTCTGAGGTGTACCAGGCAGTGTCATCAGTGTACCTGGGTAGTGTCAGCGGTGTACCTGGGAGTATCATTGGTGTACCTGGAAGTGTCAGGGGTGTACCTGGAAGTGTCAGAGGTGTACCTGAGTGTGTCATTGGTGTACCTGGGAGTGTCAGAGGTGTACCTGGGAGTGTCAGAGGTGTACCTATGAGTGTCATTGGTGTACCTGGGAGTGTCAGAAGTGTACCTGGAAGTGTCAGGGGTGTACCTGGAAGTGTCAGAGGTGTACCTGGGATTGTCTGAGGTGTACCTGGGATTGTCAGAGGTGTACCTGGGAGTGTCAGGGGTGTAACTGGGAGTGTCAGGGGTGTACCTGGGAGTGACATCGGTGTACCTGGGAGTGTCAAAGGTGTACCTGGGAGTGTCTGAGGTGTACCTGGGAGTGTCTGAGGTGTACCTGGAAGTGTCTGAGGTGTACATGGAATGTCAGAGGTGTATCTTGCATTGTCATCGGTGTACCTGGGAGTGTAAGAGGTGTACCTGGGAGTGTCAGAGGAATACCTGGGAGTGTCAGAGGTATACCTGGGCGTATCAGAGGTGTACCTGGGAGTGTCAGAGGTGCACCTGTGACTGTGAGAGGTGTACCTGGGAGTGTCTGAGCTGTACCTGGGAGTGTCTGAGGTGTACCTGGCAGTGTCTGAGGTGTACCTGGCAGTGTCAGAGGAGTACCTGGGAGTGTCACGGGTGTACCTGGGAATGTCAGAGGTTTACCTGAGAGTGTCAGAGGTGTACCTGGGAGTGTTAGAGATGTACCTGGGAGTGTCAGAGGTGTATCTGGGAGTGTCGGACTTGTACCTAGGAGTGTCGGAGGTGTACCTGGAAGTGTCAGAGATGTACCTGGGAGTATCAGCGGTGTACCTGATTGTGTCTGAAGTGTACCTGGGAGTGTCAGTGGTGTGCCTAGGAGTGTCAGAGGTGCACTTGGGAGTGTCAGAGGTGCACCTTGGGGTGTCTGAGGTGTACCTGGGATTGTCTGAGGTGTACCTGGCAGTGTCTGAGGTGTACCTGGCAGTGTCTGAGGTATACATGGAATGTCAGAGGTGTATCTTGCAGTGTCATCGGTGTACCTGGGAGTGTCAGAGGTGTACCTGGGAGTGTCAGAGGAATACCTGGGAGTGTCAGAGGTGTACCTGGAAGTGTCAGAGGTGTTCCTGAGAGTGTCAGAAGTGTACCTGGGATTTTCAGTGGTGTACCTGGGAGTGTCATTGGTGTACCTGGGAGTGTCAGAGGTGTACCTGGAAGTGTCAGGGGTGTACCTGGAAGTGTCAGAGGTGTACCTAGGAGTGCCTCAGGTGTACCTGGGATTGTCAGAGGTGTACCTGGGAGTATCAGGGGTGTAACTGGGAGTGTCAGGGGTGTACCTGGTAGTGACAGCGGTGTATCTGGGAGTGTCAGAGGTGTATCTGGGAGTGTCTGAGGTGTACCTGGGAGTGTCTGAGGTGTACCTGGAAGTGTCTGAGGTGTACCTGGGAGTGTCAGAGGTGTACCAGGGAGTGTTAGAGGTGAACCAGGGAGTGTCAGAGGAGAACCAGGGAGTTTCTGATGTGTACCTGGGAGTATCGGAGGTGTACCTGGAAGTATCGGAGGTGTACCTGAGAGTGTCAGAGGTGTAACTGGTAGTGTCATTGGTGTACCTGGAAGTGTCAGAGGTGTATCTGGAAGTGTCAGAGGTGTACCTGGGAGTATCAGAGATGTACCTTAGAGTGTCAGAGGTGTACCTGGGAGTGTTAGAGGTGAACCAGGGAGTGTCAGAGGAGAACCAGGGAGTGTCTGATGTGTACCTGGGAGTATCGGAGGTGTACCTGGGAGTATCGGAGGTGTACCTGGGAGTGTCAGAGGTGTAACTAGTAGTGTCATTGGTGTACCTGGAAGTGTCAGAGATGTATCTGGAAGTGTCAGAGGTGTACCTGGGAGTATCAGAGATGTACCTGAGAGTGTCAGAGGTGTACCTGGGAGTGTCAGGGGAGAACCAGGAGGGAGAAGAACGGGGAGTCTGAGGTGTACCAGGGAGTCAGAGGAACCAGGGAGGAGTGAACCGGGAGTGTCTGAGGTACCTGGGAGTATCGGAGGTGTACCTGGGAGTATCGGAGGTGTACCTGGGAGGCTGGGGAGGTGTACCAGTATGGGCCTGGGAGTGTCAGAGGTGTAATAGGAAGTGTCAGAGGTGTACCTGGGAGTATCAGAGGTGTCCCTGGGAGTGTCAGAGGTGTACCAGGAATGTCAGAGGAGTACCTGGGAGTACGGGAGGTGTACCTGGGAGACCGGAGGTGTGCCTGGGAGGCTGGGAGGTGTACCTGGGAGTGTCAAGGTGTACCAGGGAGTGTCAGAGAGAACCAGGGAATGTCGTGAACACCTGGGAGTGTCAGAGGTGTACCTGGGAGTGTGAGAGGTGTACCTGGGAGTGCAGAAGGTACCTGGGAGTGTCAGAGGTGTACCTGGGAGGCCGAGGCCTGAGGAGTGTCCAGGAGGTGTACCAGAGTCGGAGGTGTACCTGGAGAGTCAGGAGGTGTACCTGAAGGTCAGAGGTGTACCTGGGAGAGTCATTGGTGTACCTGGGAATGTCATTGGTGATCTGGGAGGTCAGAGGTGTACCTGGAAGTGTCAGGTGTACCTGGAAGTGTCAGAGGTGTCCCTGGGATGAGAGGTGTACCTAGGAGTGCTAAGGTGTACCTGGGTGTGTGAGAAGTGTACCTGGAGTGTCAGAGGTGTACCTGGATTGTCGGAGGTGTACCTAGGAGTGTAAGAGGTGCCTGGGAGTGCTGGGAGGCACTTGGGAGTGTCACAGGTGCACCTGGGAGTGTCTGAGGTGTTACTGGGAGTGTCTGAGCTTTACCTGGGAGTGTCTGACGTGTACCTGCAGTGTCTGAGGTGTACCTGCAGGCAAGCGTGTACCTGGGAGTGTCAGCGGTGTATGGGAGTATCATTGAAAGGCCTGAGGTGTGGATGGCTGGTACCGGGAGGCTGGGAGGTACCAGGAGGTTAGGGGTGGTACCGGGAGTGTCATTGGTGTACCTGGGAGGTCAGGGGTGTACCTGGAAGTGTCATGGTGTACCTGGAGGTCAGAGGAGTACCTGGGAGTGTCAGAGGTGTACCTGGGAGGTGAGGAGGTGTTCCTGAGACAGAGGTGTACTTGGGAGTGTCAGAGGTGTACCTGGGAGTGTCGGAGGTACCAGTATCATTGGTACTGGGGGAGTGTCAGAGGTATCTGAAAGCACGAGGTGAACCAGGGAGTGTCTGAGGTGTACCTGGAAGTATCGGAGGTGTACCTGGGAGTATCGGGAGGTGTACCATGTCAGAATCATTGGCCTGGAGTGCCAGAGGTATCTGAAGTGTCGGGCGGCGTACCGGAGTATGTGAGGTGTGCCTGGGAGGTCAAAGGTGTGCCTGGGTGTGTGAGAAGTGTACCGGAGTGTCAGAGGTGTACCTGGGAGTGTCAGAGGTGTACCTGGAGTGGGTTGGGTGTAACTGGTAGTGTCAGTGGTGTACCTGGGAGTGCCAGGGTTGTACTTGAAGTGTGATTGGTGTACCTGGGAATGTCAGAGGTGTATCTGAAGTGTCAGAGGTGTACCTGGGAATATTAGAGGTGTACCTGGAGTGTCAGGGGTGTACCTGGGAGTGTCTGAAGTGTAACTGGAGATGGGAGGTGTAACTGTGAGTGCCAGACGTGTGCCTGGGAGTGTCAGAGGCGTAACTGGGAGCGTCAGAGTAGTACCTGGGAGTGCTGAGGTGTACCTGGAGTGTCTGAGGTGATGGGAGGTCGGGGAGAACCAGGAGTGTAGGAGGTACCTGGGAGTATCAGAGGTACCAGGGGTGTCAGAGGTGAACCAGGAGAGGCAGAGGAACCGGGAGTGTCTGAGGTGTACCTGGGAGTATCGAGGTGTCCTGGGAGACGGAGGTGTACCTGGGAGGTCAGAGGTGTACCTGTAGTATGATTGGTGTACCTGGGAGGTCAGAGGTGTTTAGGGAAGCTCAGAGGTACCTGGGAGTATCAGAGGTGTCCCTGGGAGTGTCAGAGGTGTACCAGGGAATGTCAGAGGAGTACCTGGGAGTATCGGAGGTGTACCTGGGAGTATGGGAGGTGTACCTGGGAGGTCAGAGGTACCTGGGAGTGTCAAGGTGTACCAGGAGTGTCAGAGGTGAACCAGGGAATGTCAGTGGAATACCTGGGAGTGTCAGGAGGTGTGCCTGGGAGTGTGAGAGGTGTACCTGGGAGTGTCAGAAGGCACCTGGGAGCAGCTGAGGTGGCCTGGGAGGCTGGGGTGTACCTGGGGCAAGCAGGTGTACCTGGGAGGCAGCGAGGTGTACCTGGGAGGTCAGAGGTGTTCCTGGGAGTCGGAGAGTACCGCAGCGTCAAAGGAGTACCTGGGAGGTCAGAGAGTAACTGGCAGCGTCAAGGAGTACCTTGAGTGTAGAGGGCCTGAGTGCTGGGTGGTACCTGGGAGGTCAAGGGTATGGAAGTGTCGGAGGTAACTGGGAGTGCAGTGGTGTACCTGGGAGTGACCAGAGGTGTACCTGGGAGTGTCAGGAGTAGTACCTGGGAGTGTCAGAGGTGTACCTGGGAGTGTCTGAGGTGTACCTGGGAGTGTCAGGGGAGAACCAGGAGTGTAAGAGGTGTACCTGGAGTGTCAGAGGTGTACCAGGAGTGTCAGAGGTGAACCACGGAGTGCCGGAGGTGTACCTGGTAGTATCATTGGTGTACTGGGAGTGTCAGAGGTGTATCTGGAAGTATCAGAGGTGAACCAGGGAGTGTCTGAGGTGTACCTGGGAGATCGGAGGTGTGCCTGGGAGCATCGGAGGTGTATCTGGGAGTGTCAGAGGTGTACCTGGTAGTATCACTGGTGCCACCTGGGAGTGTCAGAGGTGTATTGGAAGTGTCAGAGGTGAACCAGGCAGTGTCTGAGGTGTACCTGGGAGTATCGGAGGTGTACCTGGGAGTAGCGGAGGTGTACCTGGGAGTGTCAGAGGTGAACTCAGTATCATTGGTGTACCTGGGAGTGTCAGAGGTATTCTAAGTGTCAGTGTACCTGACATGAGAGGTACCTAGGAGTGTCAGGTTGTACCTGGTGTGGTGAGAAGTGTACCTCGAGTGTCAAAGGTGTACTCAGATTGGCTTGAGGTGTACCTGGGAGTGTGTAAGAGGCCTGGAGGTCAGAGGTGCACTTGGGAGTGTCACAGGTGCACCTGGGAGTGTCTGAGGTGTTACTGGAGTGTCTGACCTTACCTGGGAGTGTCTGAGGTGCACTGGCAGTGTCCGAGGTGTACCTGGCGTGTCAGGGTGTACCTGGGAGTGTCAGCGGTGTACCTGGCATTGCTGGTGTACCTGGAAGTGTCAGGGGTGCCTGGAAGTGTCAGAGGTGTACCTGAGTGTGTCATTGGTGCACTGGGAGTGTCAGAGGTGTACCAGGAGTGTCAGAGGTGTACCTGGGAGTGTCATTGGTACCTGGGAGTGTCAGGTGTACCTGGAAGTGTCTGATTTGAAGTGTCAGAGGTGTACCTGGAGTGTCAGAGGTGTACCTGGGAGTGTCAGAGGTGTTCCTGAGGTCAGAGGTGTACCTGGGAGTGTTAGAGGTACCTGGGAGTGTCGGAGGTGTACCTGGTAGTATCATTGGTGTACCTGGGAGTGTCAGAGGTGTATCTGGAAATATCAGAGGTGAACCAGGGAGTGTCTGAGGTGTACCTGGAAGTATCGGAGGTGTACCTGGGAGTATCGGAGGTACCTGGGAGTGTCAGAGGTGAACCTGTAGTATCATTGGTGTACCTGGGAGTGCAGAGGTGTATCTGGAAGTGTCAGGCGGCGTACCTGAGTATGTGGAGGTGTACCTGGGAGTGTCAAAGGTGTTCCTGGGGTGTGAGAAGGGCACTGGGAGTGTGCAGAAATGTACCTGGGAGTGTCAGATGTGTGCCTGGGAGTGTCAGAGGTGCACTTGGGAGTGTTACAGGTGCACCTGGAGTGTCTGAGGTGTTACTGGGAGTGTCTGAGCTTTACCTGGAGTGTCTGAGGAGTACCTGGCAGTGTTTGAGGTGTCCTGCCAGTGTCAGCGGTGTACCTGGGAGTGTCAGCGGTGTACCTGGGAGTATCATTGGTGTACCTGAAGTGTCAGGGGTGTACCTGGAAGTGTCAGAGGTGTACCTGAGTGTGTCATTGGTGTAACTGGAGTGTCAGAGTTGTACCAGGGAGGCAGAGGTGTACCTGGGAGTGTCATTGGTACCAGGGAGTGTCAGGGTGTACCTGGAAGTGCTGAGGTGTTCCAGAGTGTCAGAGGTGTACCTGGGAGTGTCAGAGGTGTACCTTGAAGTGTCAGAGGTACCTGGGAGGGCACTGGTACCTGGGAGTGTCAGAGGTGTACCAGGAGTGTCAGTGGTACCTGGGAGTGTCATTGGTGTACCTGGGAGTGCCTGAGGTGTACCTGGGATTGTCAGGAGTGTACCTGGGAGGTTGTAACTGGGAGTGTCAGGGGTGTACCTGGGAGGCCATAGGTGTATCTGGCAGTGTCAGCGGTGTAACTGGGAGTGTCAGGGTGTACCTGGGAGGTCAGAGGTGTGCCTGGGAATGTCAGAGGTGCACTTGGGAGTGTCACAGGTGCACCTGGGAGTTATAGAGGTGTAACTGGGAGTGTCTGAGCTGTACCTGGGAGTGTCTGAAGTGTACCTGGCAGTGTCTGAGGTGTGCCTGGCAGTGTCAGCGGTGTACCTGGGAGTGTCAGGGGTGTACCTGGGAGTGTCAGCAGTGGCTTGGGAGGTCAGAGGTGTACCTGGGAGTGTCAGAGGTGTTCCTGGGAGTGTCGGAGGAGTACCTGGCAGCGTCAGGAGTACCTGGGAGTGCAGAGGTGTACATGGTAGTGTCAGTGGTGTACCTGGGAGCGAGTTGTACTTGGGAGTGTGATTGGTGTACATGGGAGTGTCAGAGGTGTATCTGGAAGTGTCAGAGGTACCTGGGAGCATCAGAGGTGTACCTGGGAGTGTCAGGGATGTATCTGGGAGTGTCAGGGGTGTAACTGGGAGTGTCGGAGGTGTAACTGGGAGTGTCAGAGGTGTACCTGGGAGTGTCAGAGGTGCACCTGGGTGTGTCAGAGTAGTACCTGGGAGTGTCAGAGGTGTACCTGGGAGTGTCTGAGGTGTACCTGGAGTGTCAGAAAGAACCACAGGAGTGTAAGAGGTGTACCTGGGAGTGTCAGGAGGTGTACCAGGGAGTGTCAGAGGTGAACCAGGAGTGTCAGAGGAACCAGGAGTGTCAAGTGTACCTGGGAGTATCGGAGGTGTACCTGGGAGTATCGGAGGTGTACCTAGCCAGAGGTGTACCTGGTAGTATCATTGGTGTACCTGGGAGGTCAGGAGGTGTATCTGGAAGTGTCAGAGGTGTACCTGGGAGTATCTGAGGTGTACCTGGGAGTTTCAGAGGTGTACCAGGAGTGTCAGAGGAGTTACCTGGGAGAATCGGAGGTGTACCTGGGAGTATCGGAGGTGTACCTGGGAGTGTCAAGGTGTACCTGGGAGGTCAAATGAACCAGGGAGTGTCAGAGGTGAACAAGGGAATGTCAGTGGAGTACCTGGAGTGTCAGAGGTGTACCTGGGAGGTCGGAGGTACCTGGGAGTGTCAGAGGTACCTGGGAGTGTGAGAAGTGTACCTGGAGTTTCAGAGGTGTACCTGAAGGGTCAGGGGTGTACCTGGAAGTGTCAGGGGTGTACCTGGAAGTGTCAGAGGTGTACCTGGGAGTGCCTGAGGTGTAACTGGGAGTGTCAGATGTGTGCCTGGGAGGTCAGGAGGTGCACTGGGAGTGTCACAGGTGCTCCTGGGAGTTTCTGAGGTAACTGGGAGTGTGTAAGCTTTACCTGGGAGTGTCTGAAGTGTACCTGGCAGTGTCTGAGGTGTACCTGGCAGTGTCAGCGGTGTACCTGGGAGTGTCAGGGGTGTACCTGGGGGTGTCAGTGGTGTACCTGGGAGTGTCCAGAGGTGTACCTGGGAGTGTCAGAGGTGTTCCTGGGAGGTCGGAGGAGTACCTGGCAGCGTCAAAGGAGTACCTGGGAGGTCAGAGGAGTAACTGGCAGCGTCAAAGGAGTACCTTGGAGTGTCAGAGGTGTACCTGGTAGGTCAGTGGTGTGCACCTGGGAGTGTCACAGGTGTATCCGGAAGTGTCGGAGGTGTAACTGGGAGTGTCAGGGTGGTGTACCTGGGAGGACCAGAGGTGTACCTGGGAGTGTCAGGAGTAGTACCTGGGAGGTCAGAGGTGTACCTGGGAGTGTCTGAGGTGTACCTGGGAGTGTCAGGGGAGAACCAGGGAGTGTAAGAGGTGTACCTGGGAGGTCAGAGGTGTACCAGGGAGTGTCAGAGGTGAACCAGGAGTGCCGGAGGCATACCTGGTAGTATCATTGGTGTACCTGGGAGTGTCAGGAGGTGTATCAGCATCAGAGAACCAGGAGTGTCTGAGGTACCTGGGATTATCGGAGGTGTGCCTGGGAGTATCGAGGTGTACCTGGGAGTCAGAGGTGTACCTGGTAGTATCATTGGTACACCTGGGAGTGTCAGAGGTGTATCTGGAAGTGTCAGAGGTGAACCAGGCAGTGTCTGAGGTGTACCTGGGAGTATCGGAGGTGTACCTGGAGGTCGGAGGTGTACCTGGGAGTGTCAGAGGTGTACCTGGTAGTATCATTGGTGTACCTGGGAGTGTCAGAGGTGTATCTGGAAGGTCAGAGGTGTACCTGGGAGCATGAGAGGTTAGAGGGTGTCATAGGAGGAAGATCAGCTAAAACTAATGGCCCATCACTTTTGTAGATTTTAGTATATAAACAGAAAATAATTTCAGTTTCAATATTTTGCAACCTTTGCTAGGTAAATTTTAGCGTGAAATTTATCGAAAATCTAACGGCTGCATTAGTGCATTACAATAAATAGAGAACATTGCTTTCTGACTTCATTCTTTAACAACCCAACTAACAAAATTTTTTCTGTTTCAGATTCTGATGCATTTATAAGTTGATAATATTTGCGATGGCTGCTTGTGTCAGGACGAGGAACCAAAATCCAGCCATCTCAGTCACTATCTTGGGTCTGGGAGAGAGCTCCTGAAGTCGGAGTTGCCTACATTGAGAGATGCTTTGAGATACGGTGTTTTAACAAGCAAATCAGTGAAAAGAACCAAAGAACTTACACAAACAAAGACATTGTGCCAGTGATATCTATTGACCAAAGCTGTCTTGGCACAGTACACTCTGGCTAACGCTCGTCTAAGCCTCTCCAGTCATAACAAGTCAGAAGACGATTAGTGAGAGACTGCTAGCTAGTTGGGAAAAAAAGGCAAGACATCTCTTTGGGAGAGGAAAACTTGCAGTTGGCGATTACTTTGCCAAGCAACTGGACCAGTTATTTGACATAATTACTTGTGCGCCCAATTGTTCTCTGTCCTGAGTTTGATGCGATCGTGACTGTAAACTGAGGCCCACATCTCCTGTATTTGCAAGCGTGAACTGAAGATTCCTCAGATCGAACTGGCATTTGTCAAAGCACAGAGAGAGAAGACTGGTGAAAGTATGGCGGCTCTCGCGATTTCTAGCCAAGATATTCCGGGAGTCCAAGACAGGAGGCTGCCACAGAGAGACAGAAGAGGAGAAGAGTTAAGCGAGGAAAAAGAGACTTGAGAAGGCCTTAGGTGAGGTAAAAAAGGCCGATGATTGAGTCAAGCTGATTCAGTGAGAAGTGATACCACCTCAGTGTCAAGACTCGACTGAATTATCAGAATAGGCAAACTGTACCACAAGCTTTGCCAGCACCTGTTAAACTAAAAACTAACGAGTGCTGACCAGGAGAATGGTGACTTTGTCCCTAACCCAGAAAAATAATGCATCCCAAAACCTTCCAGGCATAAGATTCGGAAATAGGAAAGATATCCCGAGCATAGCTCTGGCCAGCATGCGACACCACACTGGTCTCAGAGAAACTGCAGAGATAGGCAACAGCTGCCTGATTGACGGTGGTTTGATAACACCGATGATACCACCTGGTGATAGCCTGGCAACAAAGTAAGGAGAGCTTGAGAACTTGTCAGTAACCTAGAAGAGGAGTTTGATAAGGGATAAGAGAAATGGAATCAATTGTTTGTTCTTCGATGGAGAAGGATGACACTAAAGCGTTCATGAAAGCCGAGATTCTGGATGCTGTTCTCAGAAGGGGCGAGGAACACTACTCCCTGCTGCAGTGAACCAGGAGGGAAGTATTTGTGGCATTTCACTCCAGAGAAAGATGACATCAGGAAACCAGCTAGAGATAGTGGCAGATAACATTGTGAACTGGCTCAGAGAGAGTGAACGTAGACCAGACCCTGCAGGCTATTGGAGGGTTGCGCACCAACACGAACACAGGGGTGGCAAGGGGGGGTCATACAGTGGATAGAGCGGAAGATTGGGGAGGAAGCTGGTCTGGATTGTTTGTGACCTCCACACCAACGAGAGTTGCCACTCAGACATCTGATCCAGGAGCTGATGGCAAGACTTTTCTGCAAACAACAGATGGTCTGTCCTTGGCAAGATGCTGGACTCTGCCACTGAGTTAGAAATAAACTGAGCTTTGAAAAATCACAGTTGGCCCTCCACTGCTGAGCTTGCACATACTGTCATTGACGACCTGAGTACCGACCAGTACTATGGTTACATGATTTGCAGTGCCATCAAAACTGGGGTCATGCTCATGATAGACTTGGCATACCTGCAGATAGGGTCCAGTCTCACATTCTAGGTGGCTCACAACGGCTCTTCAGGTTCTGCAGAATTTGGGTCGCTCATCATAAACTGAAAGGAACCAGCCACAACCTGGAGACTTATTGTCCAATTCATCGTGAGTGTCTACTTGCCAAATTGGTTCAACACCAAGGTCAAGTTTTCAACAGACTCTCCGAAGGTCTGAGGGATGTTCTTCTTCTAGCTTGAGCTCCTGAGGAGTCAACCAAGGAAGGTTGTTCAGATTGTGGAGCAGACTGTGAGGAGATCTTCCTAGTATGCTCATCCCGAGGCAGTTCTGCAGACAATGCTCTGCAAGGATGAGGAGGAGAGAAGAGTGGCAGTCAAAAGATCTTGGATATGAGACTATGAGAGGATCTGGGCATGACGAATCAGTTGAGACGATTCCTTCAGGGTCAGGAAGACTCCTGAAGTCAATCTAGGTGCCAAGACCCTCACTGATCTCATAGATCTGGATAACATCCAAGCTGGCAGTGAGCCCCCTCTTACCTGCAGCCTCACCAATGTTCAAGTCAGAGCTTTCCTGGACAACCCCATGCATGTTCCTGCCTGGCCCTCGCACACCCAGAGTATAGAGCGTTGTGTACAGCAAGTGAGCGAGGCCAGCAGTCACATGTACAGCCAGGAGAGGAGGGAAGGCTACATCCGAGCTCAGGTGGTCAGCAGGGAGGTGATGAGTAGAAACAGAAGCAAGAAAGACATGTTCTCTATGGTGTGCAGCAACACCGGGTCATAGTAGTAAAACCGGTTTTTGTATTTGATGATTTTGTTTTCTAAAGGAATATTAAATTTAATAAATGTGTCAAGATCATTCGTTTCACTATTCTGGATCATTTTCATCCTAATAAATTAACCTGATACATTTACTATGCTTTAAATAAGCTATTTAGTGGTGTTGGTAAAAGGGTGGGAATACTGAATTTTCATAAGATTTCAAGTTAAAATTTACCTAGCAAAAAATGAAAACTTTTCAAATCTGAAGATATCACATGATTCTGCACATAGAACTACATCATTAATACCATGGGCCGATTTTTCAAACTCAAAAAAAAAAGAATTCGCCTCCGTATGACACACCCTAATGAGAGGTGTACCTAGGAGTGTCAAAGGTGTACCTGGGTGTGTGAGAAGTGTACCTCGGAGTGTCAGAGGTGTACCTGGAATTGTCGGAGGTGTACCTAGGAGTGTAAGAGGTGTGCCTGGGAGTGTCACAGGTGCACCTGGGAGTGTCTGAGGTGTTACTGGGAGTGTCTGAGCTTTACCTGGGAGTGTCTGAGGTGTACCTGGTAGTGTCTGAGGTGTACCTGGCAGTGTCAGCGGTGTACCTGGGAGTGTCAGCGGTGTACCTGGGAGTATCATTGGTGTACCTGGAAGTGTCAGGGGTGTACCTGGAAGTGTCAGAGGTGTACCTGAGTGTGTCATTGGTGTAACAGGGAGTGTCAGAGGTGTAACAGGGAGTGCCAGAGGTGTACCTGGGAGTGTCATTGGTGTACCTGGGAGTGTCAGGGGGGTACATGGAAGTGTCAAGGGTGTACCTGGGAGTGTCAGAGGTGTACCTGGGAGTGTCAGAGGTGTTCCCTGGAGAGTGTCAGGAGGTGTACCTGGGAGTGCGATGCGTGTACCTGGAGTGTCGGAGGTGTACCTGGTAGTATCATTGGTGTACCTGGGAGTGTCAGAGGTGTATCTGGAAATATCAGAGGTGAACCAGGGAGTGTCTGAGGTGTACCTGGAAGTATCGGAGGTGTACCTGGGAGTATCGGAGGTGTACCTGGGAGTGTCAGAGGTGAACCTGGTAGTATCATTGGTGTACCTGGGAGTGTCAGAGGTGTATCTGGAAGTGTCAGGCGGCGTACCTGGGAGTATGTGAGGTGTACCTGGGAGTGTCAAAGGTGTTCCTGGGTGTGTGAGAAGTGTACCTGGGAGTGTCAGAAATGTACCTGGGAGTGTCAGATGTGTGCCTGGGAGTGTCAGAGGTGCACTTGGGAGTGTTACAGGTGCACCTGGGAGTGTCTGAGGTGTTACTGGGAGTGTCTGAGCTTTACCTGGGAGTGTCTGAGGAGTACCTGGCAGTGTCTGAGGTGTTCCTGCCAGTGTCAGCGGTGTACCTGGGAGTGTCAGCGGTGTACCTGGGAGTATCATTGGTGTACCTGGAAGTGTCAGGGGTGTACCTGGAAGTGTCAGAGGTGTACCTGAGTGTGTCATTGGTGTAACTGGGAGTGCCAGAGCTGGGTACCAGGGAGGCAAGCCAGAGGTGTACCTGGAAGTGTCAGGGGGGTACCTGGAAGTGTCAGGGGTGTAACTGGGAGTGACGGAGGTGTAACTGGGAGTGCCAGAGGTGTACCTGGGAGTGTCAGAGGTGTACCTGGGAGTGTCAGAGGTGTACCTGGGAGTGTCATGGGTGTACCTGGGAGTGTCAGAGGTGTACCTGGGAGTGTCAGAGGTGTACCTGGGAGTGTCAGAGGTGTACCAGGGAGTTTCAGAGGTGTACCTGGGAGTGTTACAGGTGTACCTTGAAGTGTCAGAGGTGAACCTTGGAGTGTCAGCTGTGTACCTGGGAGTGTCGGAGGTGTACTTGGGAGTAAGCCATTGGTGTACCCAGAGTGTCAGAGGTGTACCTGAAAGCAAGCTCAGGGGTGTACCTGAAGTGTCATTGGGGGGTGCAGCTGAAGTGTCAGAGGTGAACCTGGGAGTGTCTGAGGTGTACCTGGGAGTGTCTGAGGTCTACCGGAAGTGTCTGAGGTGTACATGGAATGTCAGAGGTGTATCTTGCAGTGTCAGCGGTGTGCCTGGGAGTGTCAGCGGTGTACCTGGGAGTGTCAGAGGTATACCTGGGCGTATCAGAGGTGTACCTGGGATTGTCAGATGTGTACCTGGGAGTGTCAGAGGTGTGCCTGGGAGTGTCAGAGGTGTACGTGGTAGTTTCAGTGGTGGACCTGGGAGTGTCAGAGTTGTACTTGGGAGTGTGATTGGTGTACCTGGGAGTGTCAGAGGTGTATCTGGAAGTGTCAGAAGTGTACCTGGAAGTCTCAGGGGTGTACCTGGAAGTGTCAAGGGTGTTCCTGGAAGTTTCAGAAGTGTACCTGGGAGTGCCTGAGGTGTACCTGGGATTGTCAGAGGTGTACCTGGGAGTGTCAGGGGTGTAACTGGGAGTGTCAGGGGTGTACCTGGAGTGTCATAGGTGTATCTGGTAGTGTCAGTGGTGTACCTGGGAGTGTCAGAGTTGTACTTGGGAGTGTGATTGGTGTACCTGGTAGTGTCAGAGGTGTATCCGTATGTGTCAGTGGTGTACCTGGGAGTATCAGAGGTGTACCTGGGAGTGTCAGAGGTGTACCTGGTAGTATCATTGGTGTACCTGGGAGTGCCAGAGGTGTATTTGGAAGTGTCAGAGGTGTACCTGGGAGTATCAGAGGTGTACTTGGGAGTGTCAGAGGTGTACCAGGGTGTGTCAGAGGAGTACCTGGGAGTATCGGAGGTGTACCTGGGAGTATCGGAGGAGTACCTGGGAGTGTCAGAGGTGTACCTGTGAGTGTCAAAGGTGTACCAGGGAGTGTCAGAGGTGAAGCAGGGAATGTCAGTGGAATACCTGGGAGTGTCAGAGGTGTACCTGGGAGTGTGAGAGGTATACCTGGGAGTGTCAGAGGCGTACCTGGGAGTGTCATTGGTGTACCTGGGAGTGTCAGTGGTGTACCTGGGAGTGTCATTGGTGTACCTGGGAGTGTCATTGGTGTACCTGGGAGAGTCATTGGTGTACCTGGGAGTGTCATTGGTGTACCAGGGAGTGTCAGTGGTGTACCTGGGAGTGTCATTGGTGTACCTGGGAGTGTCAGAGGTGTACTTGGAAGTGTCAGGGGTGTACCTGGAAGTGTCAGGGGTGTACCTGGAAGTGTCAGAGGTGTACCTGGGAGTGCCTGAGGTGTACCTTGGAATGTCAGAGGTGTACCTGGGAGTGTCAGGGGTGTAACTGGGAGTGTCAGGGGTGTACCTGGAGTGTCATAGGTGTATCTGGCAGTGTCAGCGGTGTAACTGGGAGTGTCAGAGGTGTACCTGGGAGTGGGGGTGTGCCTGGAGTGTCAGATGTGCACCTGGGAGTGTCAGCAGTGTGTCAGAGTGTGCCTACTGGGAGTGTCAGAGGTGTTCCTGGAGGTTTCGGAAGAGTACCTGGCAGCGTCAAGGGAGTACCTGGGAGTGTCAGAGGTGTACATGGTAGTGTCATTGGTTGGTACCTGGAGTGTCAGAGTTTAACTTGGGATAGTGATTGGTGTACACATGGGAGTGTCAGAGGTGTATCTGGAAGTGTCAATTCTTGGGAGTATCAGTGTGCCTGGGAGTATAGGGTGCCTGTCAGGGGTGTAACTGGGAGTGTCTGAGGTGTAACTGGAGTGTCAAGTTGTGCCTGGGAGTGTCAGAGGTGTACCTGGGAGTGACAGAGTAGTACCTGGGGTGTCAGCGTTTCAGGGGGGTGTCGGGGTGAACCAGGGAGTGGCAGAGGTGTACCAGGGGTGCAAGTGTGCCTGGGTATCGGAGGTGTACCTGGGGTATCGGAGGTGTGCCTGGGAGTGTCAGATGTGTACCTGGTAGTATCATTGGTGTACCTGGGAGTGTCAGGGAGTTATCTGGAAGTGAGAGGTGACCCTGGGAGTATCTGAGTTGTACCTGGGAGTGTCAGAGGTGTACCAGGGAGTGTCAGAGGAGTACCTGGGAGAATCGGAGGCGTACCTGGGAGTATCGGAGGTGTACCTGGGAATGTCAGAGGTACCTGGAGTGTCAAGGTGAACCAGGAGTGTCAGGGTGAACCATGGAATGTCAGTGGAGCACCTGGGAGTGTCAGAGGTGTGCCTGGGGTGTGGTGTGCCTGGGAGTGTCAGAGGTGCCTGGATGTGTGCCTGGGAGTGTCAGGGATGTCTGCCTGGAAGGGTCTGGGGTGTGCAGTGTCAGGTGTGCTGGAAGTATGGAGGTGTATGCAGAGTGCCTGAGGTGTGACTGGGGTGTCAGCGGTGCCTGGGAGTGTCAGATGTGTGCCTGGGGTGTCAGGTGCACTGGGGTGTCTGAGTGCACCTGGGAGTTTCTGAGGGTGTAACTGGGAGTGTGTGAGCACCTGGGATGTCTGAAGTGCCTGGCAGTGTCTGGGGTGTACATGGTGTGTCAGCGGTGTGCCTAGTGTCAGGGGTGTGCACGGAGCGTCAGCAGTGTGTACCTGGGAGTGTCAGAGGTGTGCCTGGGAGTGTCAGAGGTGTTCCTGGGAGTGTCTGAGGTGTGCTTGGGAGTGTTGGAGGTGTACATGGAGTGTGTGTTCCTGGCAGGTGTCAGCAGTGTGCCTGGGAGTGTCTGGGGTGTGCCTGGGAGTGTTGGAGGTGTACATGGGTGTCAGAGGTGTTCCTGGCAGTGTCAGCGGTGTGCCTGGGAGTGTCAGCGGTGTGCCTGGGGAGTGTCAGAGGTGTGCCTGGGGAGTGTGAGGTGTCCTGGAGAGTGAGGACCTAGGAGGCGTCAGAGGAGTACGTGGGTGTCAGAGGTGTGCCTGGGGTGTCAGTGGTGTGCCTGGGAGTGCCAGAGGTGTGCCTGGGAGTGTCAGTGGTGCCTGGGAGTGTCAGGTGTGTCCCAGGGGTGTCAGAGGAGTGCTTGTGAGGTGTGGTGTGCCTAGGAGTGTGAGGTGTGGAGTGCCAGTGTGCCTGGGAGTGTCAAAGGTACCTGGGAGCGTCAGAGGTACCTCTGAGTGTCAGAGGGTGTGCCTGGGAGTTTTGTGGGTGTGCCTGGGTGTGTCAGGTGTGCCTGGGGGTGTCAGAGGTGTGCCTGGGGAGTGTTGGGGGTGTACCTGGGAGTGTCAGGTGTACCTGATGGTATCATTGGTTGTTCAGGGTGTTCTGGAAGTATCAGAGGTGACAAGTGTCTGAGGGTGTACCTGGGGAGTGTCAAGGTGAACCAGGGAGAGTCAGAGGTGAACCATGGAATGTCAGTGGAGTACCTGGGTGTCAGAGGTGTGGGAGTGTCAGCGGTATGCCTGAGAGTGTCAGAGGTGTACCTGGGAGTGTGAGATGTGCCTGGGAGTGTCAGAGGTGTACCTGGAAGGGTCAGAGGTTTACCTGGAACTGTCAGGGGGTGTACCTGGAAGTGTCAGAGGTGTACATGGGGAGTGCCTGAGGTGTAACTGGGAGTGTCAGCGGTGTACCTGGGAGTGTCAGATGTGTGCCTGGGAATGTGAGGTGCACGGTGTCTGGGTGCACCTGGGTTCTGGTGTGGCTGGGGTGTCTGAGCTTTGCACTGGGAGTGTCTGAAGTGTACCTGGCAGTGTCTGGGGTGTACATGGCAGTGTCAGCGGTGTGCCTGGGATGTCAGGGGTGCCTGGAAGCGTCAGCGGTGTACCTGGGAGTGTCAGGTGTATGCCTGGGAGTGTCAGAGGTGTTCCTGGCAGTGTCAAGGTGTACCTGGGAGTGTCTGAGGTGTTCCTGGGAGTGTTGGAGGTGTACATGGAGTGTCAGAGTGTTCTGGCAGTGTCAGCGGTGTGCCTGGGAGTGTCTGGGGTGCCTGGGGTGTTGGGTGTACATGGAGTGTCAGAGGTGTTCCTGGCAGTGTCAGCGGTGTAGCCTGGGGATGTCAGCGGTGTGCCTGGGAGTGTCAGAGGTGTACCTGGGGTGTGAGGTGTGCCTGGGGTGTCAGAGAGTACCTAGGAGCGTCAGAGGGTACGTGGGAGTGTCAGGAGGTGGCACGAGTGTGGTGGTGTACCTGGGAGTGCGAGAGGTGTGCCTGGGAGTGTCAGTGGTGTGCCTGTGGGTGTCAGGTGTGTCCCGGGGTGTCAGAGGAGTGCTTGAGTGTCTGGTGGCCTAGGGTGTCAGAGGTGGCCTGGGAGTGTCAGAGGTGTGCCTGGGGAGTGTCAAGGGTACCTGGAGGCATCAGAGGAGTACCTCTAGTGTCAGAGGAGGTTGCCTGGGAGTTTTGTGGTGGACCTGGGTGTGTCAGGTGTGCCTGAGTGTCAGAGATGTGCCTGGGATTGTCGGGTGCCTGGGAGTATCGGAGGTGTGCCTGGGAATGTCAGAGGTTAGCCTGGGGAGTGTCAAAGGTGAACCAGGGAGAGTCAGAGGAGAACCATGGAATGTCAGTGGAGTACCTGGAAGTGTCAGAGGTGTACCTGGGAGTGTCAGCGTGCCTCAGAGTGTCAGAAGTGTACCTGGGATGTGAAGTGTGCCTGGGAGTGTCAGAGGTGTGCCTGGAAGGTCAGGGGTTTTACCTGGAACTGAGGGGTGGCCTGGAGTGCAGAGGTGTACATGGGGTGCCTGAGGTGTAACTGGTGTCAGCGGTGTACCTGAGTGTCAGATGTGTGCCTGGGAATGTCAGAGGTGCACTTGGGAGTGCAGGTGCACCTGGGGTTTCTGAGGTGTGACTGGGGTGTCTGGGCTGCCTGGGGTGTCTGAGGTGTGCCTGGCAGTGTCTGGGGTGTACATGGCAGTGTCGGCGGTGTGCCTGGGAGTTTCAGGGTGTGCCTGGAGCGTCAGCGGTGTGCCTGGGAGTGTCAGGTGTACCTGGGAGTGTCGGAGGTACCTGGCAGCGTCAAGGGGTACCTGGGAGTGTCAGAGGAGTACCTGGCAGCGTCAAGGGATACCTTGCAGTGTCAGAGAGGTGTACCTGGTAGTGTCAGTGGTGTGCCTGGGAGGTCAGAGTTGTACTTGGGTGTGATTTGGTGTGCCTGGGTGTCACTGGTGTGTCAGGTGTCAGGTGTGCCTGGGGTAGCAGAGGTGTGCCTGTGAATGTCAGGGGTGCCCTAGTGTCAGGGGTGTGAGTGGGGAGTGTCGGAGGTGTGTCTGGGAGTGTCAGTGGTGTGCCTGGGGTTATCAGAGGTGTACCTGGGGTGTCAGGTGGTACTGGGGAGTGTTGGGGTGTGCCTGGGGTGTCTGGGGTGTGCCTGGGGTGTCAGGGAGAACCAGGGAGTGTAGAGGTGTGCCTGGGAGTGTCAGAGGTGTACCAGCAGAGTGTCAGAGGTGAACCAGGGGGTGTCAGAGGGTGAACCAGGGGGTGTCAGGTGTGCCTCAGGTATCGAGGTGTGCTAAGTGTCAGATGTGTACTGGTAGTATCATTGGTGTACCTGGGGTGTCAGAGGTGTATCTGGAGAGTGTGGCGGTGTACCTGGGGAGTATCTGAGGTGTGCCTGGGGTGTCAGAGGTGTGCAGGGGAGTGTCAGAGGGTGCCTGGGAGAATCGGAGGTGTGCCTGGGGAGTATCGGAGGCGTGCCTGGGAATGTCAGAGGTGTGCAGAGTGTCAGAGGTGCCTGGGGTGCCTGGGGTGTGCCTGGATTGTCAGAGGTGTGCCTGGGGTGTCAGGGGTGTGGCTTGGGGAGTGTGGGGGTATGCCTGGAGTGTCATAGGTGTATCTGGCAGTGTCAGAGGTGTAGCTGGGAGTGTGTCAGCGGTGTGCCTGGGAGTGTCAGGGTCTGCCTGGGGTGTCAGGGTGCATTGGGAGTGTCACAGGTGCACCTGGGAGTTAGAGGTGTGACTGGTGGTGTCTGGGCTGTGCATGGGGGTGTCTGGAGGTGTGCCTGGCGGTGTCTGGGGTGTGCCTGTGGTGTCGCGGTGTGCCTGGGGTGTCAGGGGTGTGCCTGGGGTGTCAGCGGTGTGCCTGGGGAGTGTCAGAGGTGTGCCTGGGGGTGTCAGAGGTGGTCCTGGGAGTGTCGGAGGGAGTACCTGGCAGTGTCAGAGGAGTACCTGGGAGTGTCAGAGGTGTGCATGATAGTGTCAGTGGTGTGCCTGGGAGTGTCAGAGTTGTGCTTGGGGTGTGTTGAGTTGGTGTGCATGGGGTGTCAGAGGAGTGTGTCTGGAGTGTCAGGTGTGCCTGGCAGTATCAGAGGTGTGCCTGTGGAGTGTCAGGGGTGTGCCTGGGTGTCAGGGTGCACAGGGTGTCTGGGGTGTGGCACTGGTGTCAGGGTGTGCCTGGGGTGTCAGAGGTGTGCCTGGGTGACAGAGTGGTGCCTGGGAGTGTCAGAGGTGTGCCTGGAGTGTCTGGGGGTGTGCCTGGGGGTGTCAGGGGGGAGAGCCAGAGTGTGGGAGGTGTGCCTGGGGAGTGTCAGAGGGTGTGCCAGGGGTGTCTGGGGTGAACCAGGGTGTCAGAGGAACGCAGAGTGTCTGAGGAGTGTACCTGGGGTATCGGAGGTGTGCCTGGGGAATTATCGGAGGTTGCAAGTGTCAGATGTGTGCCTGGTGGTATCGTTGGTGGTGTGCCTGGGAGTGTCAGAGGTGGGAGTGTCAGAGGTGTGCAGGTATCTGGTGTGCCTGGTGTCGGTGTGCTAGGGGTGTCCAGGAGGTGCCTGGAGAATCGTAGGTGTACCTGGGGAATTATCGGAGGTGTGCCTGGGAATGTCAGAGCTGTACCTGGGGTGTCAAGGTGAACCAGGGAGTGTCAGAGGGTGAACCATGGAATGTCAGTGGGTGCCTGGGGTGTGAGGAGGTGTGCCTGGGAGTGTCAGTGGTCTACTGTGAGTGTCAGAGGTGTACTGGAGTGTGAGAGTGTGCCTGGGGTGTCAGGGGTGTGGAAGGTCAGAGGTGTGCCTGGGGTGTCAGGGTGTGCCTGGAGGTGTCAGGGTGCCTGGGAGTGTCTGAGGTGCATGGGAGTGTCAGCAGTGTGCCTGGGAGTGTCAGATGTGTGCTTGGGAATGTCAGAGGTGCTTTGGGAGTGTCTGGGTGCACCTGGGGAGGTCTGAGGGTGTGACTGGGGTGTCTGAGGCTTTGCCAGGGGTGTCCTGAGTGTGCCTGGCAGTGTCTGGGGTGTGCATGGCAGTGTGGCGGTGTACCTGGGGTGTCAGGGGTGTACCTGGGAGCGTCAGCGGTGTGCCTGGGAGTGTCAGAGGTGTGCCTGGGAGTGTCAGAGGGTGTTCCTGGGGAGTGTCGGAGGTGCCTGGCTGCGTCAAGGTACCTGGAAGTGTGGGAGTACCTGGCAGCAAAAGGAGTGCCTTAGATTTCAGAGGTGTGCCTGGTGGTGTCAGTGGTGTGCCTCAGGTGAGTTGCACTTGGGAGTGTGATTGGGTGTGCCTGGGGAGTGTCTCAGGTGTATCCAGGAGTGTCAGAGTGTGCCTGGGGAGTGCAGAGGTGTGCCTTTGGTGTCAGGGGTGTGCCACAGGGTGTCAGGGGTGTAGGTGGGGATGTGTAGGTGTGTCTGGGGTGTCAGTGGTGTGCCTGGGTGACCAGGGTGTGCAGGGTGTCAGTGGTGTGCCTGGGAGTGTCATTGTGGTGTGCCTGGGGTGTCAGAGGTGTGCTTGGGTGTCAGGGGTGTGCCTGGAAGTGTCAGGGGTGCTGCAGAGTTCAGAGGTGAACCAGGGGTGTCAGTGAACAGAGTGTCTGGTGTGCAAGTTATCAGGAGTTGCTTGCAGGAGTGTCAGGGTGTGCCTGGGGTGTCAGGTGTGCCTGGTGAGGTGTCATGGTGTGCCTGGGTGTCAGAGGTGTCTGGAGTGTCAGGGTTGTGCCTGGGGTATGGGGTGTGCCTGGGGTGTCAAGGTGTGCCTGGGTGTGTGAGGTGTGCCTGGGGAGTGTCAGGGGTGTCACCTGGGATTGTAGGTGTGCCTAGGAGTGTCAGAGGTGTGCCTGGGAGTGTCAGAGGTGCATTTGGGTGTCACTGGTGCCTGGGAGTGTCTGAGGTGTTGCTGGGAGTGTCAGGGCTTTGCCTGGGGAGTGTCTGGGGTGTGCCTGGCGTTACAGGGTGTGCCTGGCAGTGTCAGCTGTACCTGGGGTTTCAGCGGTGTACCTGGGAGTATCATTGGTGTGCCTGGAAGTGTCAGGGGTGTGCCTGAAAGTGTCAGGGGTGTGCCTGAGTGTGTCATTGGTGTGCCTGGGAGTGTCAGAGGTGTACCAGGAGTGTCAGAGGTGTGCCTGGGAATGTCATTGGGTGTGCCTGGGGTGTCAGGGGTGTACCTGGAAGTGTCAAGGGAGTGTGGAAGTGTCAGAGGTGTACCTGGGAGTGTCAGGTGTGCCTGGGGAGTGTCAGAGGTGTTCCTGAGGTGTCAGAGGTGTGCCTGGGGTGTCAGAGGGTGTGCCAGGGAGTGTCAGAGGTGTACCTGGTAAGCTCATTGGTGTACCTGGAGTGTCAGAGTGTATCTGGAAGTATCAGAGGTGTAACCAGGGTGTCTGGAGGTGTACCTGGGGAGTATCAGGTGTAGAGTGTCAGGTGTGCAGAGTGTCAGAGGTGTACCTGGTAGTATCATTGGTGTGCCTGGTGTCAGGAGGTGTATCTGGAAGTGTCAGAGTGTTCTGGGAGCATGAAAGGTGTGCCTGGGAGGTCAAAGGTGTACCTGGGGTGTGTGTGAAAGTGTGCCTCAGGTGTCAGAGGTGTGCCTGGGATTGTCGGAGGTGTGCCTGGGGTGTAGAGGTGCTTGGATGTCACAGGTGCCTCTGGGGTGTCTGTGGTGTTGCTGGGAGTGTCTGGGCTTTCTGGAGTGTCTGGGGTGTGCCTGGCAGTGTCAGGGGTGTGCCTGGCAGTGTCAGCTGGTGTCAGCAGTGTGCCTGGGAGTGTCATTGGTGTGTGAGTGTCAGGGGTGTGCCTTAAGATGTCGGTGTGCATGGAGTGTGTCGTTAGTTGTGCCTGGGGTGTCAGAGGTGTACCAAGGGGTGTCAGGATGGCACCTAGTGGTGTCATTGGTGTACTTGGGGTGTCAGAGTTGTGCACTAGGTGTCAGGGGGTGTGCCTGGAGTGTCAGAGGTGTGCCTGGGGTGTCAGAGGTGTGCAAGTGTCAGGGTGCAGAGTGTCAGAGTGTACCTGGGGAGTGTCATTGGTGTCCTGGGGTGTAAGGGTGTGCCTGGGGAGTGTCATGGGTGCAAGTGTCACAGGTGCTAGAGTGTCTGAGGGTGTTACTGGGAGTGTCTGGGAGCTTTATCTGGGGAGTGTCTGGGGTGTGCCTGGCAATGTCTGGGGTGTACCTGGCAGTGTCAGCGGTGTGCCTGGGAGTGTCATGTGTGCCTGGGGAGTATCATTGGTGCCTGGAGGTGTCAGGGGTACCTGGAAGTGTCAGGGTGTGCCTGAGTGTGTCATTGGTGTACCTGGGAGTGTCAGAGGTGTGCCAGGGGGTGTCAGAGGTGTGCCTGGGGAGTGTCATTGGGTGTGCCGGAGTGTCAGGGGTGTGCCTGGAAGTGTCAGGGTGTGCCTGGAAGTGTCAGAGGGTGTGCCTGGGGAGTGTCGGCAGTGTGCCTGGGAGTGTCAGGGTGTTCCTGAGAGTGTCAGAGGTGTGCCTGGGAGTGTTAGAGGTGTGCCTGGGGTGTCGGAGGTGTTGCCTGTGAAAGGTATCATTAGTGTACCAGGAGTGTCAGAGGTGTATCTGGAAGTATCAGAGGTGAACCAGGGAGTGTCTGAGAATTGTACCTGGAAGTATCGGAGGTGTGCCTGGGGTATCAGGAGGTGCCTGGAGTGTCAGAGGTGTGCCTGGTAGTATCATTGGTGTGCCTGGGGTGTCAGGGTGTATCTGGAAGTGTCAGGCGGCGTGCCTGGGGTGTGTGGGGTGTGCCTGGGGTGTCAGAGGTGTGCCTGGGTGTGTGAGGGGTGTGCCTGGGGTGTCAGAGGGTGTGCCTGGGGTGTCAGGGGTGCCTGCCTGGGAGTGTCTGAGGTTTTGTTGGGAGTGTCTGAGCT
>NW_024752504.1:0-7950 GCF_018991925.1 Homarus americanus
TGGACACTGAACCTATAATATTTGGGAGGTCAGTTTAGCCAGCAAATATTCGGTACAGTCTGTGGTCGAGGTATTGACCGAAGGTTCAAGACACTGGGTTAGGTAGCGACTAAATAAGTGCCACCAAAGGATACCGACCGATTCATCAGGCTTACGCGAGTCTCTTGGTAACGTTGGGTAGTTATTTCACAGGATGGTGAAAATAATATACTGATTGTTCTGTGTGGTGTGGTTGTGTGGTTGTGGTGGTGGTGTGGTAATGGTGGTCGTAGTGGTGGTGGTGGTGTGGTAGTGGTGTTGTGTGGTAATGGTGGTCGTAGTGGTAGTTATATGGTGGTAGTGATGATGGTGTGATTGTGGTGGTGATACGGTGGCAATGATCGTGCTCCACTCCATTGTGTACCATACGTCAATACACCTTCATATATATGTGTGTGTGTGTGTGTGTGTGTGTGTGTGTGTGTGTGCAATTAACAAACAGACACGTGAACCCACTGTCAAATAGAATAAACATCTATTTCCGGGTTAAGACCAAAAGGAGGAGTAACCACCATAAACCTGGATCACGTCACAGCGCAACTCGGCAGCCATTGATGTGGGGAGGGAGGGGGGGGGGTCACAGCTTCCATGGTAAACACTTTAAATATTATGAGTGATGATATGGTAAACAACATGGCACGATAATGTCTGTCTGTCTGTCTTTCATACTGTCACCCACAATGGAGAGGCCTACCAAGTGCACTCTATTTTCTCTCACCACCGCTGTCTACACCTACACTATGGTTACTCACACGAGCCAGAAGCACCGGACATGGAGTAGAAAAATTGTCCGCGTTGCAGATATCAGAGATGATGACGTCATCGTGTGGGTAGCAACGGACCCTGGTGTTATGGTGAAGTAATGGTGAGGTGATGGTGATGTTGAGGCAATAGTAAAAGGAGATGGTGATGGTGAATAGATGGTGAAGTTGTTGGGAGGGCCACAGTGAGGTAACGATGAGAATGGTGATATTATGGTGAAATGATGGTGAGGTAACTGGAGGAACTATTCACTAGAGGACCGATGCTGGTGAAGGGTTACTAGTGAACTTGCTAAAATGATGGCGAAAAGATGGTGAGGTGATAATGGTGCACCACTGAAGTATGAATGAAGAAGTAATGATAAAAAAGATAGCTAATAGGAATGATGGTGACGTAGTGGTGAGATATAAGAGAAGAGGTGATGGTGAGTTTTAATGGGGATGTGGTAGGGTGATGGTGAGTTTATAAAGCGTAATGGTCCGGGTTCACAAGCTTTTACATATACGTGAACGCTTTAAGATTATAACATACACACACACACACACACACACACACACACACACCATTTTTATCCTTCATATCCCGAAAAAATTTACTCGACTAAAATAAATAACTATGACCTGGAACCTCGACCACTATGTTATGCTGTACATATAAACTCATAACTAGACCCTCCACAAGGTACCATGTTTATTATGTCTTATGGTCCTGTCCAGCAGTCACTTATCTTATTATCTTACCAAAATTTGAATATTTTACTCTTATTACTTTTGTTTTTCTAATCTTCTCTTATCTTCGGTGTTTATCTGTGTTTTCTTTGTTTAAAGGATTTTATGTTTATTATTGTTACTGTTTTGCTTATCTACTGATGCCAAGTTACCACCAGTCTCTCTTTTCTTGTTTACCCTTCCTCCCGCACACCAACACTCCCTCACATCAATTCTTCACCCGCAACACTGCCCACACAATAACACTCCCCACACTCCACACACTCACACGCTCGGGACACTTGTCATGAAATATCGCCTCTTCTTCTCTAAATACACAATAGATCGACTTGTTGCCAGCCCCACATAATAATATATCAATTGTCCCAATACCAACCCATTGTCCTTCACTCCTCCCACTTTGGCTATCACGTAGGTCTGGGTGATAAGAATACATGTAGATAAATACACGTAAATATTAGTGACACCGACGATAATATTCTCATACATATTAGAATATCCTCTTGTCGATACCTACCCTCTAATATATTAAATTATGTCATATGATATGGGTATAATTAAATACATACACATATTGTATATACCAACAACATGAATACATATCCCGTCTGCCTATACCACCCTCTTAAGCGTCAGTATTGAGTATTTCTTTAACTACTATTGACATATTGAGTATACAACACGACACAGACCTAGGGAGGGGACAGGAAGTAGTATACAGTACAGGTTATTCACATCACGTACACACCTGTCCCGTAAAAGGGGATATATGACCATCCTCTCCTCTATAGCCATCATAACACATGCGAGGTCCGCAATACATAAATAGTCCAGGATGTCCCGCACTTCACCCCGACATCCAAGTCCCTACCTGGGTTAATCTTTAACTTGGTGACACTATAAAATGGACGGGAACCTTCAGCACACCGGCGAGAAGGATCCCTAGGAGGTAATAGCGACTTGAACTGGGGGCCTTCAGGACGCCGCCGAGAGGGTCTTCAGTTAGCCACGTTCACTCCTTAATATATGTGGAGAAAAACTTCCTCTTCAATACATCAAGGTGCATGTGTGATATTTTAAGTCCATTCAGAAATAGTGTTAAATCTATAACATGTATATATATAATATTATCGATACGTAGTCGAGTATTTACCACAGGAAAACAACGCACTTTTTCTTGTTTAAATGAACGGCCATTGACACCACAATACTTTGTGGAACCAGTGATATTATAGATAACGCGGGAAAATAGATTGATAGACAGCTGAAGATAACATAAAACATAACTAGAAAAACCCACTAGTCAAAAATATATCCAGCACACATTGGAGAAAAATAATAAGCTAGAAGCTATCAAGTCAAACCCGACGAATGAAATCCTGCAGTCACAAGATATCAAATAAAACGACCCCCTCCCTCCCCCCCCCACTCCCCACACCCCCTAAAAAAGATCACACCAAGTAGAAAAACAACAACAAAAAATAAAACAATCACACAGCTGCAAAATAAAATAACCGGAATAACACATGAAGATAAAAACAATCACGACTTCATAATTAATGGATGGTAAACAGGAGAATAACAAGCACTCGGTGACAAAATGAAGAGTTCAATTTGACACACAAGTGCCAGCGGAAGCCAGACTAACACACAGTAATAGATAACCAGGGAACAGAGATTGAAACAGATGAAAGAGAACATCAAAAGGAGAGCGAGAGAGTGAATCAACAGATTGAGAAGATAACGTCAAAAAATTAATCAAAATGAAACAGGGAGGAAGAAAAATAGCATAGAAATAAAAGATACCGAAATAAAGAAAGACTGACACTATTGGTAGACTGACACTATTGGTAAGACTGACACTATTGATAGACTGACACTATTGGTAGACTGACACTATTGGTAAGACTGACACTATTGGTAGACTGACACTATTGGTAGACTGACACTATTGGTAAGACTGACACTATTGGTAGACTGACACTATTGGTAGACTGATACTATTGGTAGACTGACACTATTAGTAAGACTGACACTAGTAAACTGACACTATTAGTAAGACTGACACTATTGGTAAGACTGACACTATTGGTAGACTGACAGTATTGGTAGACTGACACTATTAGTAAGACTAACTCTATTGGTAAGACTGACACTAGTAAACTGACACTATTAGTAAGACTGACACTATTGGTAGATTGACACTATAGGCAGACTGACACTATTGGTAGACTGACACTATTAGTAAGACTGACACTATTGGTAGACTGACACTATTAGTAAGACTAACTATTGGTAGACTGACACTATTGGTAGACTGACACTATTGGTAGACTGACACTATTAGTAAGACTAACTCTATTGGTAGACTGACACTATTAGTAAGACTAACTCTATTGGTAAGACTGACACTAGTAAACTGACACTATTAGTAAGACTGACACTATTGGTAAGACTAACACTATTAGTAAGACTAACTATTGGTAGACTGACACTATTGGTAGACTGACACTATAGGCAGACTGACACTATTGGTAGACTGACACTATTAGTAAGACTAACTATTGGTAGACTGACACTATTGGTAGACTGACACTATTAGTAAGACCGACACTATTAGTAAGACTGACACTGTGTGGTAGTGTTACGAGTTGGGGATTTAGAATATAGTTAAAAGTCTACCCAGATCCCAACAGGCAACAACAACAAAAAACAAAGACAATCTGACTATAAAAGGGTAGACAAAGGATGCGAGTTTTCGTTGTATGTAATAAGAGTACCATAAATCACTTAACAAAATATTCAGCTTATAAATTACCCTTAACCAAACTTAACCTAAACATTAACAGTATATACATATTAATAAACATAAAACAATCTCGAAGCAAGTGGACGTGGGGAAATTAATACAAGATAATAGTACTTAAGTGAGGAGCTGAGATGGCTGACGAGTAAGGCTGAGTATTGTAGAAGACGGTAGGTAGTCACTGCACGTAGGTTTAGAGGATAGATGATCCTGTGGTCACTTCCCAGAGCCAAGTTCTCTCTCCTCGAATTGGAGCTGACAAAGAAGACTGAGGAGGTGACGCAACAACCAGGATAGGGAGAAGGGAAACCTCGGAGTGGTAACTAAGACGAGTCATACTCGTGTCTCGTCCCTAGATGGCGTTGCTCGTGGTGGTGGGTAGGTAGATCAGGACAATAGATGGCGTGGTTCGTAGTGCGGGGTGGAGGGGTTCGTAACACACCCCCCCTCCAAAGACCTCCGTAGCGCTGGCGCGAAGGAGGTGATCAACTGGTGCGTCTGGAGAGTAGCTGCTGCATTTCCACTGGAGCTCGGGATAAGGAGTCTGCAATCAGGTTGTCGACCCCCTTTATGTGCTGGACTTGTAGATTATAGGGCTGGGTGAGGAGAGCCCAGCGGAGGATTCGCTGGTTGGAGGTCTTGTTGGTTTGGATGAACGTGAGTGGGTTATGGTCGGTGAAGACTAGAGTTTGTTTGTGGGCAAGACTGGAGGTAACATTCAAACTTCTTTGTGTAACCCCACCAGGCAAGACTCCTTCTCTATGGTCGAGTAGTTGGTCTGATGTTTTCAACGGCGGAGTAATATGCCACAGGGTGAGAACATCAGTGGTTGGAGTCGGGTTGTAGGAGCACAGCCTCCCGACACCACCACTAGCGTCGATTTGCAGATGGAAGGGCGAGGTGTAGTCAGGGGGGCGGACTACAGGCTTGGAGGCAAGGAAGGCTTTGAGGCGGTGGAAAGACTGGTCGCACCTCTGGTTCCAGATGTAAGGGACCGCAGAACTGGTAAGGTCTGTGAGGGGTCCGGCCACGCTGGAGAAGTTACTGCAGAACCGACGGTAGTAGCCGCACATCCCCAGGAAGCGCATGAGTTCCTTCCTCGTCCTTGGAGCGGGAAAGGACAAGATAGCTCTAACGTTTGCGTCCTTGGGTCTCACCATACCATGCCCAACGATGTGTCCCAGGTAAGTCACTGAGGCCCGGCCAAAAGCAGATTTAGCCAGGTTTATGGTGAATCCAGTCTCTTGCAGTCGTGCAAACAGTATCTCCAAACGCACCAGATGTTCGTCCCAGCTGTCCGACACCACCACCAGGTCATCCAGGTAGGCGAACGTCCCACCTAGGTCCTGAATTAGGAAGTTGATGGCCCTCTGGAATGTAGTAGGAGCATAGAAAAGCCAAACGCCATAACCAAATATTGAAAAGACCAAATGGGTTATAAATGCCGAGATTATTTTGGCTATCCGTGAGTCCCACTTGATAATATCCTTTCAATAAGTCCACCGTACTGATAAATTTGGCACAGCCTATGCTGTCTATTATATCTTCAAGTAAAGGTAAGGGTAGGAGTCTGAGACAGTGACCTGGTTCACTTTACGATAATCGGTACAGAAACGAAAAGTGCCATCGGGTTTTGGAATGAGAAGGCAAGGTGAAGCCCAGGGGGAGGTACTAGGCTCAGCTAAGTTATGTTTTAACAAAAAATCTACCTCCTTTTTCATAATCTCTTTTTTTTTGGATTTAGTCGATAGGCTGGTTGCCTAATGGGTTGTACATCATCTGAGATTAGCTTAATATCATGTTTAAGTATATTGCAAAACCCTGGGAGGTCTGACGTGACTTTAGGAAATATTGATAATAACTTAGTGAGATCTTTTGCTTGAGATGGATTCAGAACAGAAAAATACTCATCCAAGTTGTTGAGTATGTGACTGTTAGCAGGGTTTTCTTTAGGTAGAGGGAAGTCTAAATTCTCCAATAGATCCATGTCATCTGTCTCCGGCTCCGGCCCTGACAAAACCGTATGCAATACAGGTAGGCTTATAGCCTCTGGGATGTCTTCCTCTGACTGCCTGGAATGGTAAAGTTTTATGAGATTAATGTGAACAAGTTGTGAATCTTTTCCTGCGATCAGGAGTATGGACTATATAGTTGAGAGGAGATGGTTTAATAGCAACTATATGAGGGACCAGTAAACTTTAGCGCAAGGAGAGCCTGGAATGGGTAGAAGAAGTAACCCTTTGTCACCTGGAAAATGATCTTTTAACTAATTTGGGTTGGGACTTCACCATTTTTCTTGGACTTTTTAAGTTTGACTGGGCAATGGGTTGGGACTTCGTTTAATTTGTCCCTTAAAGTGTCAATGTATTGGGAAACTGTTGCGAGCTTAATAGATGGAGTGTCAAACCACTGCTCCTTTACTATTTTAAGGGGTCCCCTTATTTGTCTCCCATATAGTAACTCGAACAGGGAGAAACCCAATGACTCCTGGGGACATTCCCTGATGGCAAAGAGTAACAAGTCTATGCTTTCATCCCATTCCTTTTGGTGTTCTATACAGTATTTTTTGAGCATTGATGTACAATGGTCCACACTGAGGTCTTTCATCACCTGTTTGAAAAGATTGCTCGTAAAATTGGTGCCCTGATCGGATTGGATCTCTTTAGGAATGCCCACTGAAGTGAAAAGGTGCAAAAGATGTTTGATTACGTTTTTTGAAGTGATGCTTTTAAGGGAAAAAGCCTCAGGATAACGTGTACTGGTATCCATAACTGTGAGCAGGAATTGATTTCTGCCAGTCTTTGATAATGGGCTTTTAATCTACAACAATCTTTTCAAATGGTGTAGAAAATACTGGGATAGACTTAATATGACAAAGATTTTAGGTATTTTGACATCCTTCCTAAGTCAGGCCAATAATAGTGTTGGAGGAGCTTTTATATGTTTCAGAAGTTCCCAAATGTCACAGAGAGAAATGCATCATAGGCAAAAGAGACAGTAATGCTGAGTCTGACTGAGGTGGGAATTACACTTGATGTATTTCAGACCACGTGTCTAGATGGAGCAAAACAGAGCTACAGGCTCATCAAAACCCCTTCACGATAATAAAAAACACAGGTGACCCAAAATCTTTACCTCAACACACTGCATGATGAAGTTTAGTCAAAAGTGGGATCAGATTGTTGGGCTTTAACGAGCTCATCACTTACTAATTGTCTTATTGTACAGATCTTCTGTGGGTAGGAAGATATTGGAGGTGGTTTTAGATGAAGAGGGCCCATTTCGCACATCCTGTGACCGGGTGACAGCACAAGATGGGAAAAGGTGAGGAGTAGTTTCTTCAAAGTCAGTGGTGGAGTTGACAGGTAAAGAAGAGTCGACTGTCTTTATGTTGGGAACCACTAGATCTCCTACCAAGTCATTACCCAATAATAAATGAATGCCGCTCACAGGCATTGGATCTTTCCTAATGGCTATTTGCACTTCCCCAGTAATCAAGGGACATTGGAGGTGCACTTTAGCTAAGGGATAGGAAGAATGGGATGAGAGATCTGAAATTAGAACACTCTCATTAGTAAATGCTGTAGATATATCAGGAATGACATTAAACAGGAG
>NW_024752505.1:0-12350 GCF_018991925.1 Homarus americanus
ATTTATTTGTCAGTGGCCCAAGGTTAAAAATGCTTTGAAAACCTTGGAGCTGGATGTAGGATAGTTATTTAGTGGGTCACTTATTTTTGACCTGACTTGACTAGCACGTCACCCCCTTTTCTCTTAAGCTCCTCTACGTGTTGGGATCAGTGGATGACATCATTATGACCTGACCTCATGTTTAATAAGGTCACCCTGTATATTTAAGTCTCTCTCTGTCCATGTAATCCAGTTGCCTCTGAAGATGTCTTGAATAGAGACGAAAGCTAAGGTGCTCCGTTGTTTCCCCTTTTCCCGTGTGATTTTATCAATATATATATATATATATATATATATATATATATATATATATATATATATATATATATATATATATATATATATATATATATATATATATATATATATATATATATATATATATATAAAATCAACAGCCTCACCAGCCAGGAGTCGAACCCTTGACCTTATGCGTGTGACCAGGGATTGCTACCACCGTGCCACAAGGACACCAAAAGTAATCCTAGACTTTGTGTGAAATATAACAAAGTCTATGATTGCATAAGGTCGAGGGTTCGACTCCTGGTTGGTGAGATTGTTGATCATATATATCATATATATATATATTAGGGTGGTCCAAAACTATATGGTAAAAAATATAAGTAGTAATATATTGCCTCCACAAGCCTTAAAATTGTTCATTTGGTTCATAGATAAGGTCTGTAAAATTTTATCCATATTCATTAACATTTAGAGGTCAATCCATTTTGCATATTATACTTGTAGTGTAGGACTGAATTTTCTTGTCCGCATGATACAGTCTTAATATACACAACACATTATATTGGGTATATTTCAATGTAGCTGGGGCTGTAGCACAAGCTCTTGGACACGATATTGCAGACATGTCGTTTTCTAGGAGTACGATTCGAAGGTACAGAGCAAGTGGGCGTAAGCAAGCAGCTGAAACAGACCGAAAATCATTTTCTCCAGATGAACCTCTTCTCCTACATTGGGACGGAAAACTCCTTCCTGACGTACAGAACACAACTGCTAGTCGCATTGCCATTGTGGTGACATTTAATGGACAAGAGAAGCTGCTAGGAGTACCCAAAAAAGAGAGAGAAACTGGAGAAGCACAGGCCGAAGCATGTTTGGAAGCAATTAAATCATGGAATGTTGAGAAATTGGTTAAAGGACTTGTATTTGATACTTCTGCTTCCAATACAGGATTACATCGTGGAGCATGTGTCCGCATTGAAGATGAACTGGAACAGGAACTTGTTTGGATAGCATGCAGACACCATGTGCTAGAAATTATGCTAAGCGATGTCTTCAGTTTGATCTGTGGGTCAACTGGAAGTCCTGAGACTATTCTGTTTAAGCGCTTCAAAAAGCAGTGGAGGTCCATTTCGCTCAATGACTTCATTCCAGCACCAGAAAGCATGTTTGAGGACCCAATGCTTCAAATTCTAAGGAAGGAGTTGCTTGAATATTTGCCAGTAGCCCTGCAGGATAATCAGCCACGAGATGATTATAGGGAGTTTCTAGAACTAGCTCTTTTGTTTCTTGGTGGACTGCCAAGTAGTAAGGTTTCCTTTCGAGTTCCTGGTCCTACACACCATGCAAGATGGATGGCAAAAGGAATCTATGCTCTCAAAATCTATCTGTTCAAACATCAATTCACATTATCAACACGGGAAGAAAACAATATCACACAACTGGCTTTGTTTGTGAGCATAATGTATGTGAGATTCTGGCATGAAGCACCAATGGCTGTTCGAGCTCCATTCAATGATTTGCAGCTAATGAAGGTTTTAAAGGAATATCCTCATGAGAAAGTTGCACACGCGGCACAAGCAGCAATTAGCCGACATCTCTGGTATCTATCAGAACATCTTATCGGTCTAAGCTTATTTGATGACAGGATCGATACTGAAACCAAGAAGAATATGGTACAAAACTTCCAGTGCCCAAAGAAACAGGACTTTTCAAGGCGTATTGTCCTATCTGATGAAACTCCTATCAGTAATGTGGCCTCATTTGTTACTGAGCGTACATTAGATATTTTTGATGTTCTTACACTAGATGGCAAAGAAAGAGCACAACTGTTCTTGAGTAAGGATCCCAAAACATGGAAAGACGATGAAGTGTTTATCACAATGAGAGATCGTGCGATAAATATGAAGGTGGTGAATGACAGCGCAGAGAGGGCAATTGTTCTCATAGAGCGTTATAATGAGTCTATAACGCAAAATGAGGACCAAAAGCAGTACCTTTTACAGGTTGTTGCAGCTCATCGCAAGAAGTTACCAACGGCAAGCAAAGCTGCTATGATGAAGGGATACAAATAAAGAATGTGTATTGGTGTTCTAGAGTTATTTAGTTTGTAATTTGTAAAACTTATAATTGTATTTTGCTGAATAAAGACAATGTGTTTATAATGTGTTTATCTAGCCCCGAAAAATCCTTATTACGTACTAAATGGAAAAAAAGAGGACATTGGATTGACCTCTAAATATGCTTTAAATCATCCAATTTCTTTCTGGGATGCATTTTGTACCTAATGGACAAAAATAAACCTTGTGGAGAAAACGTATACAAATATGTGATATTTTGGACCACCCTAATATATATATATATATATATATATATATATATATATATATATATATATATATATATATATATATATATATATATATATATATATATATATATATATATATATATATATATATATATATATATATATATATATATATATATATATATATATATATATATATATATATATTTATTTATTTATTTATTTACTTATTGATAAAATCACACAGGGAAAAGGGAAACAATGGAGCACCTGAGCTTTCGTCTTTATTCAAGACAACCTCAGAGGCAACTGAATTACAAAGACTGAGACAGAGCTTATGTACAAAGGGTAACCATACAAAACCTGAGGTCAGGTAAAAAAAATGACATTCACTAATCCACACAGCAAACATAAGAAGAGATTATAAGAACGGGCGACATAACTAGTCATGTCACATCAGGTAAAAAATATGAGACCCACTGATCATCTATCATATATCTACCTTACATGCTTTGAAAGCATTTTTAACCTTGGGCCACTAACAAATAAATTTGTGTAAAATATCAGTTTTGTACTGACCATCACCAAGGTTTAAAGAATACATTTTTCTAATCAAACTTGCTTCAACTAGAAGTCTTTCTGTAACACATGCTGATTAACACACGTCTAAACTGTTTTCCCAATCTGTGGGATGGTTATTGTTCCTTATATGAACGAAAAGTGCACTGCTTTCGGATGCCGTTTTAATATTGTACTTGTGTTGTTTAATTCTAAGTTGCAATATTTTCTCAGTCTGACCTACATAATTTCCATTACACTTGCTACATGACATACAGTAAACACTTCCATTTACATTCAAGATTGGGCTATTCTTTATTAACATATTAGTAATAGTTGAATCACACTTTAAAACAACTTTAATGTTTAGTAATTTAAGGGACTGAACTAACGGGATAAATTCATTGCGATAAAGTAGTCAAAATATTCTTGAATGTAGGAACTTGCCTAGTTTGAGTAGAACATAAGAACAACATAAGAATGGAGGAAACTGCATCGGGCCTATTGGCCCATGAAGGGTACCCAAGGTTTTGTGCAATGGACGGAATGTGTTGCAGTTTTTCTTCGATAAATTCAGCGTCACAAATACTCAAACATCTCAAAAACATAGCAGAAAAACTGATATTTTGGAAGACTCACGGTGACTCTATAAAAAATTTATGAAGCTATCTACCTGTGTAGGCTTTCTGTACACCTTAAATTTATAGTTATGTCCACTTCTCATGATAAGCTATCAAAAAAAGGAAGAGATCCATTTTTCTCTCTTTCAATTTTGAAGGTAATACTAGGGACAAGATAATTAAGCTTGTCTAAAAATTCCATTGGGTCACTGTTTCTAGGCCATAGACAAAGCACATCATCTACATATCTATACCATGGAGGAATAAAGTCACCTATGTTGGGTAGTAATCTAGCCTCAAAAAATTCCATATAACTACAGGCAAATGGAGCAGAAAGACAATTGCCCATGCTCATGCCAAATATTTGTTTGTAAAACTTTCCATTTGCTCTAAAAACATTATCAGTAAAGCATAACTCTATCAGTTTGAGAAATGTATCATGTTCTCTAGTTAAAACTAACAGAGGCAACTTATCTTTAAGGAATGAAACTACTTTCATTCCTTAAAGATAAGTTGCCTCTGTCATTCACTGGTACTCTAGTGTAAAGGGGATTTACATCAAAACTTATCAATTAACATGGTTCATTGTGTATCTTGAGTTTATCAATTAAATCATTGCTGTGAATTAGATAACTGTTCTGTAAGCGGGGATAGCATCGTAACCAACCACTTGGATAATTTGTATATAACAGAACCCACAGAACTCACGATAGGGCGTAATGGATTATTAAGTTTATGTGTACAATTACAATATTAGAACGGCATCTGAAAGCAGTGCACTTTTCGTTCATATAAGGAACAATAATCATCCCATAGATTGGGAAAACAGTTTAGACATGTATAAATCATCATGTATCACAGAAAGACTTCTGGTTGAAGCAAGTTTGATTAGAGAAATGTATTCTTTAAACCTTAGTGATGGTCAGTATAAAACTGATATGTTACACAAATATATTTGTCAGTGGCCCAAGCCTAAACATGCTTTCAAAGCATGTAAGTTAGATCTATGATAGATGATTAGTGAATTATGTGTGTTTGTTATTAATTGGTAATAATGAATTAGTAAGATGTCATGGCTGATACCATGTATTTGGAGTCACATACTTTGAGGTGATTGCCTATAATGTGATAAGTAGCCATTCCCTATAATGTTCTATCAAAAGACTATCTTATCCACGTTTCCATTGTGATATTTACACCCCAGTTGCACCACTTTTCCTCAAAACTCTCTTATTAGTCATGCACAACATTAGTTCCAATATGACTAATAATTTCTCTTCCAGCATCTCCTTCACCAATATCTCCAATTCCTCCTCTAACTTCCCTTCTCTTTCTCACCATCTGCCTCTGAATTATTCTTTCTCTCTTGTGAGTCTTTCACTGTACATTCTCTCAATATGTCCATACCACAGCTTCTTCCATTCATTTACACCTACTGCCATATACTTGAAGCCTTCCAATTCCTTCAGTCAAACGCTAATCAAACTAATATTCATAAGAACATAAGAAAATAAGGAGTCTGCAATAGGCCGGTTGGCCTGTGCATGGCAGCTCCTGTCGAGAGTTACTACCACTCTCTATCATCCATGAATCTATCCAGCCTCCCATTGAAACTTTCCAGCGTTCCAGCACTTACTACAAGGTTGCTAAGCTTGTTCCACTCGTCCACCACCCTATTTGTGAACCAGTTTCTTCCTATCTCCCTCCTAAACCTAAACTTATCCAACTTGAATCCGTTGTTCCGAGTCCTGTCCTGCTCGGATATTATAAGAACTTTATCTATATCACCTTTATTGATTCCGTTCACCTACTTGAATACTTCTATCATATCTCCCCGCACTTTTCGTCTTTCTAGGGAATGCAAGTTTAATTTCTTTAACCTATCCTGATATGGAAGGTTTCTAGGTCCCGGAATCATTTTTGTCATTCTTCGCTGCACCGACTCTAGTGAATTGATATCCATTCTATTATAAGGGCACCAGAACTGAACCGCATAATCGAGGTGCGGCCTGACTAGCGCAAGATATAGTTGCAATAAGACCTCTGCACTCTTATTACTTACACTTCTAGATATAAAACCCAATACTCTGTTTGCCTTATTTCGAACATTAACGCACTGTTTTCTAGGCCGTAGGTCCGGGCTTACAAGTACCCCTAGGTCTCTTTCACAAGTCGACTTCTCTAGGTTGATGTTGTTAAGGCTGTATACATTGGCAGTATTTGTTCTTCCAATATTAAGCACGCTGAACTTGCTGGTGTTGAATTTCATTTGCCATTTTTCAGACCACCCATGCAGTTTATTTAGATCCTCCTGTAATGCATTTGCATCCTGCCCTGAATTAATCTGCCGCCCTATTTTGGTGCCATCCGCAAACTTGCTTATGTCACTGATGATCCCAGTATCTAGATCGTTTATGTAGATTATGAACAAGAGTGGGCCTAGTACTGACCCCTGGGGAACCCCACTGGTTACACGACCCCACTCAGATTTAACACCATCTTCGCTGACCCTCTGCGTTCTATCGGTGAGCCATGATTTTATCCAATTTAAAACTTTCCCCTCGATACCATGAGCCTTAATTTTTCTCAGAAGCCTCTGATGCAGTACTCTGTCAAATGCTTTGCTAATGTCTAAGTAAATAACATCGTAATTTTCGTCATATCTACTACCTCGAAGACTTTCCTAAAAAATGTCAGCAGATTTGTTAGACAAGAGTTTACTTTTGTAAACCCATGTTGAGAGTCGTAGATTAATTTGCTTTTCTCTAAATGCGATCGGATGTTATCTGCTATAATTGATTCAAGAAATTTTCCCACTACTGACGTCAAACTGATCGGCCGGTAATTTGACGCTGATGCTCTGTCTCCCTTTTTGAATATGGGTACTACATTTGCCTGTTTCCACAAGTCTGGCACAACTCCGGTGTCTAATGATTTTGTAAATAAGTTTACGAGGGGTCCGCTAATCTGTTCCCTACACTCTTTCAAGACTCGAGGGAAAATTTCATCCGGCCCTGGGGATTTTGTCTTCTTTAGTTTATTTATCTTCTTAAGAACATCCTCTTTTCTGATAATGATATTCTTTAATTTCTCTTCTTCTTTTCCGTTAAATATCAGTTCCACCTCTGGAATTTCATCGAGAATTTCCTCTGTGAAAACTGATAAGAAGTAGCTGTTCAATGCTTTGCTTATTTCTTCACTGCCATTTATCACTTCTCCTCTCCCTGACTTTAAAGGCCCAACTTTGTCCTTGAACTTTGTTCTATATACCTGGAAAAATCTTTTGGGATTCGCCTTGGATTCTCTTGCTATTTTGATTTCATAGTCTCTCTTTGTTTTCCTTACATTTTTCTTAACATTCCTAGATAGTTCATTATACCTATTTCAGAGCTGCTCCTCTCCTCCCTTTAATTTCTTATATATTCCTTTCTATATTCCTATGTCATGTTTAAGTTTTCTGGTCATCCACCTTGGCTCATTCTTATTTGACCTAATTATTCTGTATGGTATATTTTTTTCTTGTGCTTTATGTAGTATACTAGTGAATATATTATAGTCATGATCAATTGTTGTGTCATGATTAATTGTTGTGTCATCTATGACCTCACCCCTACCTACTGGTGATTGACGTGACTGTTCCCAGGTGACCTCACCTAGGTACCTTCTTAACTCCTGATAATCCGCCAACCGAAAGTTTGGGACTCTGACCATATTGTCATTGTTTTTCGTTTCCCAATTTAGGGTGAACCTGATTTCTCTGTGATCACTGTTACCTAGTTCTTCCCCTACTGTGATATCTCTGATAATATTTTCTTTATTTGTTAATACTAGGTCTAATATATTGTCACCTCTAGTAGGTTCTGTAATTAGTTGCTTCAAAAAACTATCCTGTACTGCGTCTAGGAAGTCTTCAGATTCATAGTCACCTACAATGTTGTCCCAGTCAATATTTCTGAAGTTGAAATCCCCCATAATGCACAGGTTGTTATATTTTGCTGCCCTACTCATTTCCTGCCACATGGGCTGAGCTGCTTCTTTCCCAAGACTTGGAGGCCTGTAAATCACTCCCATAATTAGTTTTTCTCTTCCTTCCGTGATTTCTACCCATACAGACTCGGTTCCTATTTCACCCTTTATTGAATTATTAATACAACATTTTAATGTATCCTTGATGAAGAGTGCGACCCCTCCCCCCTTCCTACCTTTCCTATGCTTGTGAAAAAGGTTGTACCCTTCTATGTGGTACTCTGATAAAAAAAATTTGCTCGCCAGATTCATCCAAGTTTCGGTGATTGCTATGACGTCTACATTCTCGGTACATACAACCGCTCTCAGCAAGTCTATTTTATTTCTAACGCTCATACTGTTTGTATAGTATACATATAAACCTACCCTTCCCTGGTTTTGTTTTACCCCTTGTCCTGAGTAACCAATTTTACTTCCCAGGACCAGCTTGTTTTTTTACTCCCACTTACCCCGACCTCTCTCTACTGGCGAAACCCCCCCTTTGGAGTAACAATTTCACGCTCCAGGGATGCAGACAACGTCTTTACCCCGCACGAGACAAGTGTACTCCGTCACGACTGTACAGGTAGTCGTTGCCATAGAATCGTTGCCAGTTATCAATGAATGCCCAACCATTGTTTGCACAATGTTTTTCCAGTAGGCAATTTATAGCAATTGCCCTGGACAGCCATTCACGACCAACCCCTCTTCTAGGCAAGACACCACATACTATCCGGATCCCTCCCCTATCTCTAATCTTCCCCAGCGCCTCCCTATACCTCTTGAAAAGTTCCTCACTCCTAACCTTTCCTATATCGTTTCCTCCCACACTACTGGATTGGTACCCTCCCCTGACAAAACCCTATCTATCCTCTCAGCTACATGCCCTATCCCAGCCCCAGGAAAACACACCCTAGTCCTACGTTTCCTATCTCTTGCACAAAAAGTCCTATCTAAGAACCTCACCTGGCTATCCCCAACTACCACGACCTTACCACTGGGCAGGGTCTGAACAACTGCCCTTTTCTCTCCTGGCACCACATCGTCCTGCCTCTTCTCTTCCTCATCCTCCCTCCTCTCCTTGCCAGCTTCCTCCAGCACCTGGTAGGGGTTACTACACTCCACACCCTGGTCAGCTTTCCTGAGTCTGACCCTAGTCCCCTTGGAGACAACCACCCTCCACTCTTGCTCCTCCTTCGCAGGTGTCCTGCTAGGCAGGACACCTACCTGAAGGAGTTCAGTCCTGAGGGCTTTATTTTCCCCCTTTAGAGTGTCAAGCTCACTCCTCAACTGCCCCAGCTGCCTTAACAGAGTGGCCAGTAGGTCGTCTTTCCTCACACCACGCTCCTCTTCCCCCAAGACACAACGATCCAAGGCGGCCATTTTCCTTAGTCACTAACGGGAGCACTTGGGGCCACGACCTTCTCCAAGCTGGGTCAGGTAGCAACTGAGCTGGGTCAGGTAGCCCAGTCTTCTTCCTCTGCTTTTTTTTATTATTATTTTCTTTACAATCTCTGCCAAGTCTCCTCAAACACCCTGAGGTTTCCGGGCCTGTTGGTACTGTATATTCATTGTTGTACTGTACTTAATACATTATGCCAATACTTAATATTACCCACCCGTTTCTACTAATGATTACTTTTGAATCATTTAATTTGTGTAGCTATGGATGATTTAATATTTGACATGTGATTAATTCTGCAACAAAAATGGCTACTCACCGATGTTGCTGTTTTTTCTAGTGACCTCTGGTCTGATTCCCTGACTTGCGGGGCATAGTAATAGACTAAGAGACCAGTGGCCACCGTGACGCTGACGAAGAGGATACCTAACAGGATTGCTATACCTCGGTTTAGGTAGCAACCATTCTTCTTCCCGAAGGACACAGAGGCTGCTGATTGGTTCATCTCCATTGTTAGCACTTCTCTACTCTGGCTGGAGCCTCTCATGACATATTCCAAGTAAGTAACCTGTGTTAATAAAAAAAGAAATAGATATTAGATATACACACCACATTCTTATGACTAATGCACACGAACAGTCACTCTTACACTTTATGAATTACTCCAAAAGGAGACAGAAAAACTACAATGCTGTACAGGCATATTCCTTTGACCATTAGTTTTGATCTTGACCGTTAACAAAAACTTAGTACAGAAAATTTTTCGAGATGTGATACATTTTTATATGAACATCTATAAACCCAAAGAGGTACTGTGTAGCTGAACTTGTGTTATCTAAATATAAAAACAAATAAAAATTAAAATGTCCTTTTCCTTTAGCCTAGATCCCTATTTTTTCTGAAGACCGAGAGATCGTAGATTAAAACAGAATAAATAGATAAGATCACAAAAATAATGGCATAAAAGTAAAGGATATTATCAGAGCACATGTGCTCTCTTTTGAAATCGAGATGTAGCTTGAACCTTAGGCAAATCTTCACTAAATCTGAATAATCTCTTCGTTGGCTGGTGTGTTAAGAGGTTAACATGACGCCTAGCACCAAATTTCTTCAAATCGTTGAATTCATAGAGAATAGCACGGTGCTACTCTATATGAATTCACCCGATCGTTGGCAATTTCCTTAAAAACTAAGTGCATCACCCACCAAGACAAAGGACTATGTAACCTGGAAGAGGAGCAGTAGCTTAAACCATTAGCTTGTATGACTAGGAAAATTGCTAGTTCATGGAAACATTGGAGGATGATTGCAAAGTGTACCTGATGCTTCTTAGGATGTTATTGTAAATGTGTACCAAGATGTGATCTACAGGTAATCTCTTTGTATCTGGTGAGGTGAGGCAAGAATAGTTGGACGAAAGCAAAGTTTAAGTGTTGAAATAAAGACTTAGTTTATGGTATATATTTATATATATATATATATATATATATATATATATATATATATATATATATATATATATATATATATATATATATATATATATATATATATATATATATATATATATATATATATATATACAGTGTAGGTTTCTTGCCTACTTTGCGTGGTCTGTAAAAACTATCAAAAGATTAAGACTTCTTTTTATGACCATCATTTTACAATACCAACTGCATTTTTGAGTGGTTGAGCTACGTTGCCTTGATTGTACTGAGTGTACTGTAGTTCTGGGGTATGGATTATCGTACTTTTGCAAATTTGTTCTATAAATCACAGCTTTAACAACTCGGCAAACATGATCTGGATTTTCAGTAACATATCCCGCCTTTTTTTCTCCCTCCAGAAATCCATCTGCTGTGACCCCAACTTACTGTCTAGGAACATACGGGGGCCCTGTGTTTCCTTACACGTCTCTAGGAGGCTTCCTGAATGATGGTGATCAAATTTCATCTAATCCTCGGTACACAGAGTCCACGGCCCTGGTCATCACTATCCTCATCAATAACTACCCCGATAAGGAGCAGCTGGGTCCTGCTCTCGCTTGGGAGAAGAAGTGAGTACCTCTTTTTGCTGTAGAGAATATGAGTACCTCCTTCACTGTCTGCTGTGATTGAGAACATGAGTACAGTACCTCCTTCACTGTCTGCTGTGATTGAGAACATGAGTACAGTACCTCCTGCACTGTCTGCTGTGGTTGAGAACTGAAGTAGCTTGAACTCAAATGGCAGGTCATTGGTGATGAGAGGTATCCTTGGTATAAAAACGACCTCTCCTTTAGCTTTTCCTGTCAGTATTGTAGCTTCCAGTACATGTGGCATCATGTTCTTCACCACCAGTCTTGTGCCATTGCAGAGGATTGGTGGTTCAAGATTTCTCAAGAGCATCATAGGAGTTCCAATCTTGAGAGTGAGGTGGTGAGGAGGCATTCCAGCGGGCTCCAAAGAATTAAGGAATTCTGCAGGATACTGGACTGCTTGGTCCTGGTCGATTACTGTATCAACAGATTTGAATAAGATCTCACTGCCTGGAAGCTGTCTGAGTAGAGTCATGTTGATTTCAGCCACTGTTTCATTCTTTGGTGCCAGAATTGTGCGTTCACGCAGCCACTTGTGATCCTTGTAGTGGTGGATAATGTTTGGGTAGACCATGTTAGTGAGCTCAGTTGCGGACTTTACAACATTTCCATCCTTTTCAACCTCCGTGTGGTTAACAGGTCGGGTCGGGTTGGGTGTCGGATCCCAGGGTTAGTTGGGGTTTTTGAGATCCCCACCTGACACTTGCTATCCATGCCAAGTTTGGTCCGGGCAGCTCATTCGCTAGGCCACATTGGGACGCCACCCCTCGGGCTCCACATTGTCTCACCTGTTCAGTCCCCAAAACTTCTTCTTTCATCAATAGTTTATTAACGGTGTATGTAAGTTCCACTACAACGGTACAGCAAAGTATATTTTTTTAGCATTAAACTCTTATTATTTTATTGTCTAATCATCACCACATATAACACCACCCATCATCACTACATATAACATCATCCATCATCACTACATAAAACACCATCCATCATCACTACATATAACATCATCCATCATCACTACATATAACACCACCCATCATCACTACATATAACATCATCCATCATCACTACATAAAACACCATCCATCATCACTACAT
>NW_024752506.1:0-82500 GCF_018991925.1 Homarus americanus
AATTAGGGTCCGAAGGTTTTGTCTTCGACTCCACAGCCCTGCTGAAGAGGGTAACTAAAATAAGAATTGGCCCTCGAAAGGTTTTGAGCTTGACACCACTGGTTTACAGTACAGTATACTGAATCAGTGACAAAATTTTGTAGAACCAACTAGCAGATCAAAGTGAGAGAGACTTACCTGTGTAGCAGTAGTTGACCAGGGTGAGGAGAGCATCTGAGTCCATATCTCTCATGGCTACTTCCTCCTGGGTGGCCTCAAGTACAGGAGATGTGAACATGACAGCAAAGTAATCACTCGCCGCACTCAGCACCAGTCGGTGAGCTCTAATGCGGCGACTTCCTGTACAGAAAATAAATGCGCATTCATGCACAATAACTTTCCCATCAAATTTGCTAGCATTTATGATTTAAAATACACCAAAATAAAAAAGCCTGCTGACATTACTGTATTCTAAGGTGTGCAGTGCAAAACAAAAAATCCTGTGAACATGGCATAAGCCCAATTCACAACACTTCACTACTAGATTAATGTCGACAAAATACCTGCTCGGTTCTTAATGTGAATTATTACAGGGCTAATATTACATCAAAATGAGGAGATGCATTCAAGTCTCATTTAATCCTTCTTGAAATTGGTACTTTCCAAATCTGTACAATAAACTTATCATCAACCCAGCATTTGCTTCCAACCTCTTTCTTTGTTCAGCTCAATTATTTAGTCTCATCTCAATATTCATTCTACCAAAATTTTCAGAGTACTGTACAGTACATCCCTCAGTAAATGTATTACATTACATGTACAGTATACAGTAATCTCCCCCTTAGGTAAAATCTCTGATCCCTGGAACTCTCCAATAGCCAGAATGATTTTTTTTTCTGGGGATGAGAAATTCGTCTCCATACCCAGAAATATCTCATTCCCGGAGGAGCTCTGTACTAATCATTCCGGCTAGCAGGGATATCACTATTGTATACTGTGTATAATTCCACACTTTCTGATCATTTAGGTCAATATGAACATGTCCAAAATTTCTTTCATAATAACAAGCTCCTCCTATTTGTTGTGCTGGTCATAAGCAGAACTGACCCTCAGGTCTTCTTTCCCTCTACATAAAACATGCACTTTTCTTGTTTTGTATTCCCTAATCATGAGCTTTACTGTACAGTATTTCCTATTAATATTTGGTTGCTATTATATTCTGCACAGGTGTGTACAATGTATTACATATCATTCATGTTTCACATTTGTATTAATCTCTGAATACTGTACTGACATTTCCTGTTTTTTTCCAAATTTAAAACAATCTAATCTATTTCCTGTAATAAATAAAAATGTTCATCACACTAGTTTTACTAACCTGCCACCAATGTAACATCACAGAGCTGGCCCCGGGCATAGTATGCTTCCATACGACGCAAAGCTGCCTCTGCATGTCGTGGAGAGCGAAACAGTTCATCATGCACACTGCCACCTAGTGAGCTCAGTGATGCCACCGACCCTCTGGGTCCTGCACGGCCCGTGCCCACACCCGGAGAAGGAGAACGTTCAGCTTCCTTCATCCTGCAGGTTACGCCTAAACACGGTGAAGGCGTACTGACATAGTACCTGTAAATAAAACAGTGCCAATGGCTTATTAGAAAACATACGAGAAAAAAGTTCACACTAAAAATATACATAACAGTGAATCAGTCATGTGGCGGTAAGTTCTGTACCGTATATATGACTTAAATTAAGAGTTACGGAAACAGATGCACTCGTCACTTTTAAGGACTGCTTCCACTAAAACAATAAGACTATCACTGGTAAAAAAACTACTATACTCTCCCAACAGATCAATAATAACTCATATAAACACTGTAAATATGCAAGATAAGTATTGTATCAAATTAGCAGAGTGCAGTACATGCTGTATTTGCTACTTTACAAACCTGTACAACAGATAAAGGTGTCAATAATACTGTATCTAATATTACAACAACACCTACAATAAATATGACTGAAGTAACTGCTACCACTACAGTACAGTACGTATATCACTATTGTACAGTTAATACTGTATCTTCCTTTGGTACAAATTATTTCCAAATAAACTACAGTGGCTAAAACTTAAAGACAATATGAGAAACAATAAATGTATAACACACAGTAATAAGTGTTACTACTGAAGCATGTGAATGAACATTACAAGTTATGTGGCATTCTCTCTTCTGCAGGAGGTTGGCGCTGTACCACCACTCCAGCACCACTGTCCTGCACCACTGCCACACCTGGGGCCACTGCCACCCAGGACCACTGCCACACCCTGGCACCACCACACCCGTCAACCGAGAAGACACTTCTCCAAGCTATATCACAATCCTGATATTCAACTGTTCATTAATAAAGTTACAGTGCAAAGTTTGCTCACATTAGATATTTATAGCACATTATATCCTGTGGGCCTAAGTCACTGCATGGCAATGTCTAAAAGAAGATGAAGAAAGCGAACAATAGATGTGTCTCACACATGGTATAATACAAATTATAGATGACACCATAGTGAGAACCGTACTGCCAACTTTTCAGCCACTCATTAATTTTACACCAGCAGCAACCAGGGTATTGCATCAGTGACTGTAGTCACTTCTGAAGCAATTCTTGGCGCAATTATGGTTATCTTGAATATTGCTTTAATAGCCTTGGTTTATTATTAGAGCGCCAAAATTCTCCAAGATAATCCAAACGTCAACTATCTTTCACATTGCCACAATGGTATTGAGGCAAAGTTCACTGAAAAGTCAATTGTTTCTAAAAGCAGCAATGTGGCTGTCCAGTCACCTCAAGATCACCTTCTAATAACACCTAAGCTGCCTTGCTAACCATTCATTTTACTTACATATACAAGCCCGTACAGTGCTATACTGTACTGAAATGTACATTAATGCATTTAATCTACTGTTATTTAAATTCTTTTGCTTCAGTTCTGTCAAGGCATTTTCAAGCTAAATAAAACACCACAAAAAACACATCAATAAGATTGGTTTGCTTACAATAATATGTCCATTTATTAACGACAAATTGCATGTTAAACATTCAACCGTATGGATTCCAGACCGGCATTACATTCTAATATTGTACTGTACTGTATTAAGGTATAGAAAGCACTGGACAAGGACCTAAAATGAAAATAGAATCACATAGGATTTTGGTGCTGACTATCACACTCTTCAAAACCAACAGTGACAAGTGAAATGAAGTCAATGACAAGTGTTAATAGTAGTATACAGCATCCAGACACAGGGCCCCATACAATCATCCAATGAGGATGGAAAGGAGAGCAAGGCCAGGAATACACCATGTTACACAATTCACGATTTGTAATTTAATGAGGGATACCGGTATTGATCAGGATGTGGATATTTTAAGGTACCTATACTGGATGCTATAAATATACACACAGTACTAAATTACAAATAAAGTAAATTATATTAAATATAAAATAATTATCAACTGCAGTTCCTTTTGGTAGACAAAAGTATGGTTACAAATGACTTCAAAAGAAAAATAAACCCAGCCCTATATCTACATACAGTATATACCACAAATCCTTCTGTAGATCAACAATTTTCTCCAATTTTTCCAACAACAATACTGTACAGTACAGTACAGCACTGAACAGTACATATACAGAAACCATAATACACTACTGTACTACTGATTTTGTCAAACTAAGATTTCCAAAAAATTGGTCTTTAGCAGCATTGAGTGTATTGTAAACCTGATACAGTATACAGTACTGTTATAATGTAATCAGAAGGAACTGAAACATTTATAATTCTCTGCGTGTTGCACCAGTAATAACAGTTAGCAACATATACAGTACTGATATAAAAGAAAAAAATTTCTTACATATTTCTAATCACATAAGTTAAAATACCTGTACTACACAACATATTAAACTGCAGAAAAATAAAACTAGGTGAATACATTTAATACTATAATGAAAAATTCTCTCCTGAGTTACGTAGTTATCAACTAAATCCTTTTTAGTACCTCTGTATGATGGTGGTGGATATCCCCCCCCCTCTCCTCCTCCTAATCCCCATCTGTGGACAGCTCAGGTAACCACAAAACAGACACCAGATTACGATACAAATTAATCAAAGGGTCGAGGGTTGGTAACTGAGGATGATCGGCGGTGACTGCCGTGGCTGCCTGACTCACCACTGACATTAAATGCTACTTCTTCACATAATAAAATACCCAGTATTCAATACCATATCAATCAGTTCTATCTTCATCATAAGCAGTGAGTCAGAAAACCACCGTTTATGTAGCAGATCATCTTCAAATTTAGGTTTGCAAAGATATACTGTATTGTATACAGGTTGCCCTCACTTATACCCGCCACATGTAAGCATTTTATTTATCACCACCATTTTATTTTGTAACAAGCTAGGGTCCAAATGAATTTAGCCGTGAATTGTAGTTTTCACCTACCCTAGTATAATAATCATTTCTCACAAATCACCTGAATGCCATCAGATAACAAACCATTACTGTACCTCGGTATCATTTCCAGAATCTTGAATTTCACGTTGCTACAGTACCAGTACCTCAGTATATATTCTGTATATTCACATTTTGAATATCCATCTAGACCTTCAACATACATTCTAAATATCCATCTACAGTATATCTTCATTAAACATCAAAATTTTCCATCTCTAATTCATTATACTGTACAATTAAATGATCTCTAATTCACTACATTCTGTACATTCATTAATATTACATAGACATATAACAATACCTTAATTTTACTGTATACCATACCTTCATTATACTTTATGTACATTCAGTAGCTATGCACTCTTCATTATTCATTCTGCACATCTGTATCGGTATTCGTTCATTATAAATTTTGCAACATTCATATATTCTTAATTATTCATTATGCATTCATATATAACATCATTATACATTCTGCACATCCATACATTCCTTCTTTATACATTCTGCACATCCATACATTCCTTCTTTATACATTCTGCACATCCATACATTCCTTCTTTATACATTCTGCACATCCATACATTTCATTATGCATTCTGCATACCCATACATTCCTTCATTATATATTCTGCATTTATCTTTATCACCACTATGCATTCTAACTTTAGCAAATGTTATGAACACCAAATATACATGTACGCTGGTTTGATGACCACCTGTAACAACACACACACACACACTATAAAACAAACCACAACATGCGTACCTACAGTACCTACTGCATCACCCAACATACACAGCTCTGGTAAACAGTTGGTAACAGATGACTTGAGGAAGATTAGTATGCCTTGTCTCTATAATTTATTCGTCATGTAATGTGGGTAAGGTTATGATGTGACCCTGAATACAAGGTTGCGAGTCAATACTTGAAAACTAAAGGAATAATGAAATACTGTACACTATATATTTTTTTTCTAAATATGTACCAGATACTGCCTCTCAGACGGTAAATTGTCCTAAGAGACTAATTTCTCTGCTAAATGACCTTGGAAGCATGGTCAATAGTCGCGCGTGAAGAACGGAATCAAAAAAGAGATGACTGGTAACAAAGAGGTGTTAGAGACAGCTATTGTACTAGAGATATACGAGGCTTTGACAGAGATGGTAATATTACTGTAGCTATCGTTATAAAGAGAGGTGTGACAGAAGGGGGTGTCACGGGGTCATTTTAGAGGGACTTGTGTGAGTCGTAACACAAAGTTGAACAGAAATGTCGTGACACTCTGATGCGGGACTGACGGAACAGTAGTCTAACATACAGATGGTTTTGATCGTTTCACAAACCTGCTGAGTTAAACATCCTCCCTTCCCCATTCACTTTCATTGCTCACTCCCCTCCATCTCCTCCGCCCCTCTCCCCCACTACTCAAACATACTATCGCTGCTCCTTCCTTCCCTCTCCACTCCATGCCTCCCCTCAGTCTCCCACTTATCTCTCACCCATTCTTCCCACTCCTATCTCTCATCAGCCTCCCTAATCTCTACCACCAGCCCCCCTACTTCGCAGCTTGCTTCCTCCTCCCCTAGTCCCTCGCTCACTCTCTCTCACCACTCACGCATGCACTCCCGCACCCCAGTGTCAAGCCTGACTGAATTACTCAGAATAGGCGAACTGTACTCCAAGCTTTGTAAATAAATTTGTTAACCAGTAAACACTGCTCTTTCCTCCTTTATGCACTCTTACCTCCTTTTTTACTTCACCTTCAGTCCTTCCCTATATGTGTAACGAATGGCGAAATGGTTGGGCTCCAATATTATCTAACTTGCAAATGACCTTTCTCTCGTATGCTGTTTCACTCCTCCCCAGTCTCTGCCTCTCTTCCTCTCATTTTACATTCACTCGCTCCCATTTTGTTCCTCAGTCACTCACATGCACTCCCGTGGTTCCTATTGCTCTCACTCCCACAATGTCTCTATTCAACACTTAACCTAACCTTCTCTCTTATGTCTCTAAATATTCTTTCTCGTGTTCCTCCTGCGTTAGCTCCTCTTGGTGGGGTCTCCAGGTACATGTTGTCAAATTCTTCAACTACTGTATTATCTATATTATTCATCTAAACAATAGGATATTTCCTCTACTTCAGTTCTCAAAATATCGCATGTCAAATTTATCATTATTACTTTTATTATTATATTAATAATATTATTATTATTCATCCAGTCTTTGTTGTTTACACCTGTCTACATTATGCAGCGTTTATCCTCAGCTTTTTCTCCTGCTATGCTTTCATTTCGTTTCGTTCGCGCGTTTGCCTTGTTTAGCATTTTAACTATCCTGTTTATTACACATTTCACTCCTAAATCATCTGGATTTCTCGCTCTCTCTCTCACGTCCTGACTATTGACACTCTATGAAGAGAAGCCGTGGAGGAAAGCCTTTGTTTACATGAGATTTGTTTGGGTCAGTTAACCACGAAACCTAACTTGTTTTAGTTACAAGTAGGGTGAGGTACTAGCGCAAGAAATAAGTGTGCCGTACAGAACAAGAGTCCTTTATTATCGTCCACTAGTGACAGCCGCTGCCGGAGCCGCCGCTACGTATAATTAGCAAATCAGGAAGAGGGCTTCAGGTATTGGAACAAAGATGACACAGTGTGGGGAGCAACACACAACGTCCGTCACCGCTTTGCCAGAATTGGTTCCTTGTTGTGGTCGTCGGGGTCACGAAGTCCGCAACACCTCACCGGAAACACCACGTTATCAGATATTTTCCTGACACTCTGAGGATGAGGCGCCGGAGCCGTCAACCTCATGTTCCCACTAGGAATGAACACAATCTAGGCTAGCGATTCCCAGTGTACCAACAAAAACGACGATCCGTATGGCAACACGACATGGATTATTTCAATGTTGTTTCAGTTCTGTTATCACATTCCAAAGTACTCAGGAGAAGAGTCATTTCTATAAATTACTGCAGCAAAACCCCAAGGAGAAAAATAAAGTTAACTTTCTCACTTCAAGAGCCATATCAATAAATAATAATAATAAGTAACCGGCACCTGCAGTGACTATGGGGTTGCGCGCGTGGTTGCCGAATGTAGCCAGACCTCCCCTGCCTCACTTTCTGTCCCAGTGTTGCTAACATCCACTGTTACCATCATAACATGTCTACTATAATCTCATGTATAGTCTTCCTAAATTACTACCAACACCAGCTTTCCATTCTTCTTTAAAACACACAAAAATAATAAATAAACAGAATATTCCTTTTATAAAACAAGGAATTAAAATCAACAACAAAGTTTCCTTCAATATTCCCAATGGGATAAAACATCTCAGCGCGGGAGCATCGTGAAAAAGCCCCACACACACCGATAATTACCTCCGCCTCCATCCAACAATCAATAAAATTATTAGAAACTATTACGTGCATTGCTGAAGCTTTATTAACATTAGTTATGCTAAACTTGGTTCCAGTCTTGGTGTAGGTAACATACTTCAATATTCATATATATATATATATATATATATATATATATATATATATATATATATATATATATATATATATATATATATATATATATATATATATATAGAGAGAGAGAGAGAGACTGTTGGTACAATAGAACACAAAGGTTAACATTATTCAAATACCAAGTCAATGTTCACTACAACACCTGATCAGCTCTTACACACAGTGTCAGCTGGAAGACAATGAACAAGTGTTCCAAAGAACGCAATTGCTAGTGCCACCTATACCAACAACACATTCAGTCTACAGTAGTGCATACAACGCCACATCTAAGTTGGATGCTGGCGAAAAGGTCTATGGTGAAATGAGATGGCAAGGTTATCTTAGCATTTACTTATTGTTTACTACACCAATGCCTTTGTCGACAGACCCTACACTTTCTCGCAAACAAAATTTTTATTACGCTTCATCTTACGGAAAGGACTATCAAGACTGGTGACAAACACATGGAAACTGCGTGGAAGGTACAGCATCTGCACACGCTTATTGAGAAAACATTGAACTGATACAACCGCTGTGTGAGGACAACCATATATATTCATACTAACTCATAATGTGCATCTCTGTTGACAAGAAAAATAATGAAATAAATGTCCCTTTCGCTTCAAATTTCCGTTCTACTCACTAACAATAGGTGTCATAATGCAAAATCGTTTTAGCATTTACATACTGTATATATCTGTTTCACAATATGGGTACAGTGTGTGTATTTCAAGAGTTTTGAATGTTGAGAATTGATCAGCCTGGCTTCGCTCACCACCTCACTTGCTGAAGGTCATGCCGGCGCGAGGCTCAGGGTGATGTATACTGGTCATGAATTCACTGTTAAACCTTTACCATCGTTACAAAGCAGTTCTTTGTAATATCAAAGTTACGTAGTTCTGGTAGTGATCAATCCATATGGCATGGTAAATTGCGTGTCTTCTGAGTTGTTTTAGCTGTGAATATTGTACAAGTAGACCGTGTTTGCTGTGAGGGAAGAAGTCACGTCCAGGAAGATCACTACGTATTCAATAATAAATAAAACAACTACTGACGTTTACACAATTTCGCTTCGTGATGTTTGGATCGATCACCACTAAAATTTTAAGCTTTAGTTTTACAGAAATGGCCTTGATAACCACGATAATAATTCATGACGTGTACTATAATCATAAGTCATCTAACGCGCCGCCATGACCTTCAATATCTGTTGCGAAGCCGTGAATTGGGTGACTAGCAAGGATCATACAGCTATTCAAATGTGACTGGTGGTCTTTGAATTCTTAATCTAGTGTCAACAAGCCAAAGGCGACATGAGGACTTAAGAATGAGGTGTCTGGTTAACCATAAGAACCCTAATGCAATCATGCAAGCAAGAGGCACGAGAAAAGTCACCGTGTTACAATTTATTAAAAAATATGGCTTAGGAGATAACAGTCAAGTGGCATAGTTAATCTATTCACCGAGGCGACCCCTTGCCAACAGATGAATATGGGTTGTCTTGCAACGAGACAACAATAACTCAAGCATGCAGGTATAAACAAGTCCGAGTGGAGTTGTCCTGCTGCAACTGACAACGGCCAAACATATAGTGAGAGGGGCCTTCTTGCTACATGTGACAACTACAACAAAGCCAGGAAGGTAAATATATAAACACGTCTGAGCAGGAACTGTCCAGCTGTACGTGACATAAATAGTCAGTGTAGACAAGATATCAGTTGCCTTCGTGTGACAACGAAAAAAGAGTAAGCTGAACAAAAAGAGACTCCTTATTAAGCTAGATAGCCAGTATATACCCAACCAGCCAAGCAAGGAGACACGTGCTGCTACTGCCTTGGCGCCGCCTCTTTGTCTGCCCAGCCATACCTGAGGAGCTCCGGGTACTAGTCATCATGCCCCGCCAACCTTGGCGCGCGTGCTGGCATCTCCGGCAACACATGCTGACATCATCAAGGATCTATCGCTCTTTGTTACTGTACTTTTGGGGGTAATCCAAGCACAAAGATATCACTAACATTCCTATTAAAAAAATCAACAAACCTTGACGAACACTTATAATGCACGATATTTAACTCGGATCAGTTGCCATACCGTTTCATTTTACTTGTGTACACATTAGTCTGTACTTCTTCACTTTACTGTATAGGTTATCCGAGATAATTATTGCTGTTAAGTGCTGATGAACTGAGATCTTGACACAGGCGTCAGCAGGGCTAGCCATATCCAGTGTGAGAGGACAGAGGCAGACGGCTGGCCTCCAAAGTCAGGAAGCTGTTGACCGACAGCAGCAGAGATAAGCACCACTGTCCGGGAGGCCGCCACGTGTCGGATAATATATGCTCAACTTGACCTTCTTATCACGCTTCCCTCACACTGGCGAGCCCCTGAGTTGACGGCTGGAATATGCCTACCTGTTGGCATGGTGGACGTCGCCTACCTATGATAACGCAGGATACTGTAGCTTGTAGAAGTACCGGGTGGCTTAATAAAATACTATCGAACTTTTCTGTGGAGTGTTAACTGATATCGTACTCAGAGCGAATTCCCAAGTTCCCAGAGTTCTGTATAAGTAATGCTTTTCACTAAAAAAAACCACGTTGAAACGAGAATACATGAAATAAAGTTCTCTCAACACAGCTAAGTCTTGTCGAGCGAAATTAGGTTTCATCCACTCGCAATGATTGCAGTTGAAGTGCAGTGGCGGCTCGTGCATAGGGCTGCAGGCTGCAGTCCCCCAGACACTCACTGCCAGGCGTATGATTCCTTTAGAGACAGCTGAATAATACACAACCAACAAATATATCATTTTATATGTTATTTAATTATTTTCAATACGTTGCTAAGTGAATTTTCCAAAAATCAGACCAAAATTTAAGTTACTTTCATAGTTGCTGTCAATGCTGTACGATTCATGTCTGTTATTAATTGGCGCCGCTCAGTCTATGTGTTTACATTGCGTGTGGACGGTGTGGTTAAATCGTGATTTCTTTAATTACCCTTTGACGATGGAAAATCAGGTGAAGTATTTGCAAAACATCAACTTTTCCCAGCTGACATTAAATGAAAAGACTGAAATCAAAGCAAGAGGAAGACCTACACCAGTTTATCCATTCAACAGAACAGTACAAGCAGGACAAAGAATATACGCCAGTTTAACATGAGTGTTTATGGCTCTGTGGTTGTGACGAGGCAAATACTTTATTCTGCTTTCCATGCTTATTGTGTGGGGCTCGGCATGGACGAAAAGTGGTGTGACTGACTTGAGGCATTTGCCACAGAAAATAGTGAAACATGAGCAGTCAGCCAAACATATGAATAACATGATTAATTTATCGTTGCTGGGTAAAGTGAACATTGCAGCTCAGACACGCCGACTTTATTTTCAATTAATACTGGTCCATCACCTTCTACCACCAACACTACTACCATGCCCTGGGAATTCGTGGACATCAACTACAACTCATACCTGAGGTAGGTCAAATTTGTGTATCCTACTGTTGTGTGAGCTTGCAGTCCCTCCATTTTATTTTCACGAGCCGCCACTGAGTGCCATAGTATAATATTCGTCAGGTGTGCTTCCATCTTCCCTTAAACCCACACCCACCCCCCTCCCTATTGTCTCACCTTGAATCCCTGCTCCAGCCTTCCTTCCTTTTGCTGCCTCCACCACCCTCACTACATTACTACTCGTTCGTATTCTCCCGATTTAAGGATTATCATCTCATCAGGTTATGATATTCTTGCTAGTTAAACTTGTGTAATGCCTCTCTGATATGCTCCTGTTCTCTGTATTTCTTCCCTACTCCTAATCCCTCGTATACCAAACTAACCAAAATAACCTTGAGTGTGTAATGCGGAAGTTGAATCAAACCCCTGGAGAGGCTTGGAAAAAAAAAACGTGGTTACAACAAATAAAAAACATCGCCACTCTAGTGGTGATTTCCATATTTATTTAAGCGACAAGGGACAAGCTTGTTATATGTCTAAGAGATAAGCTTGTTTGTTTATACCCTGTATAAATTTTTGGTTGTTTACTTGAGATAAGATGAAGGTTTGTTTACAAAATTGTGATACAAGTTTCTTTACGTCTGTGAAATTACATGTGCTTATATATATATATATATATATATATATATATATATATATATATATATATATATATATATATATATATATGTGTGTGTGTGTGTATGTGTGTGTGTGCGTGTGTGTATGTGTGTGTGTGCGTGTGTGTGTTAAGTGTTAGTGTCACAAGTCTTTGAAGAGTTTGTTTATATCAGGGATAGAAGTTTAGTTATATACTTGAGAATATTTTAAATAATTTGTTCGTATATGAATTTACAAAAGAAAAAAGTACCTGTGTTTGCTTTTAAAGGTAGGTACTGTACGTACACACAAGTGTTTGTTTACACTGCCGTGAGCCTGGCGGACATCACACTCACCTCGACATTTCACATCTCATGGTTACCTGCCTGCCTGTTGTCACTTAATCCATCGAAAATGCTAATAAGCTCTTCCATCTTAAGGACACTTTAACCATGTCTTCAGCAACAATTTCAACTTTGAAGATGGCTTTGTATACATCAGAAATAATACAGCTAAGAATTACCCCATTGCTTACCAAAATTTGCGGAAACCTTTTTTAAGATATGTGAAGATAATATTAGGATGACTTATAACTAATCCCCTTCCAGTTTTAACTATAAAATGAATATATAGTTTTGATTGGAAGACGAAGCAAGGCAACACGGCACCCGTTGCACAAGCCACCCTTAACACACACAGTGATCCAATCATCACCACATTGGCTTCAACAGTTGGCACTATCCCCTGGTACCTACTTATATGTTCACGTTCAGATTTACTTATTCAGGAAATCTGATCTATAGAAACAAATCATTTAAGTTCATCGCACCAGTATTCAGTTTCCAAACAAAGGACCGACTTTTGCTCAATACAGACACGTTAAATTTGACGTTAAACTTAATCTGGCAATAATCATAAAATCAAACTAAAAAAAAAGTTTAGCATAATATCTGACGTATAATAGTAATACTGGTGTGTGGTAATATTATACCATACTGTAATAAGAGTTAAATATCCCGAGAACTACGCCACAGCAGCCCGTCAACCTCCAGGTCCAGGCAGGATGGACAAGGGACACCAACAAGGCCACACCACACCACAACCTCACACAAAAAGTTTCATTCTCACGTGATTCTGATACAAAGCAAAGAATAACTCTACATTACATGAAAAATTACTCTTTACATACAATTATAAAAAAAAAACACGAGACATGCAGGATTAATTTGGGAATAACGGGGGAGTAGAAGACTCAGGTCCCCCCTCCCCGTACTGCCAGCATCAACAACCCCACCAGGCCACCATGCAGGAGAGCAGCACCCACCTCCCCACCCAACCCCTCCCAGGACACTGCAAGGGCGACTGCTTTTCTCAGTAAAGGAGTTCCCTAAATTTTACAAGATTAGTTTTCATGTTTGGCTAATCTCACTACTCCAAATGTGGTTGACAAAAATGATCAACATGTTAACTTAAATTATGAAATAACTGATGATCATAGTCTTTTGTTTCAATATCAGCAATTAAAAAAGCTTTACACAGAAATATTCGTCCAATGACTAGGGGAGTTCCGAGTACAGGTACAGTACATTATTGTAAAGAATTAAAAGTGGGTCCCATAGGGATGACTACCCATTAGGGTGAACTGGATATAGCACACTATACTAAGCCTTAGGTACACAAGGAGGCAGCATGACCAGTGCTGCACTTGAAAGCATTCACTTCCTCAAGTTGTAAACTAAGGTACCCATTACAGCTGAATGAACTGGGAGTGCCTGGGAATCGAACTACCGAGCCCTAGAACAGGTGATGAGAGCTGTATAGGTATCCCCCAAATTACTATCTCCCTATCTACGATATTCCACTTTAATGATGGTGATGTATTAAGACAACCCCCCTATTTAGGATATAAACAAATCGCACGAACAATGGTCATTGTTATAATGATAACGATTTACGATATTTCAACCTGCGAAGGGTTTTCAGTAACGTAACCCTATAGTAAATAGGGGGATTATTGTACTGTACTATTCTGAAAAAAAATGTTTTTTTGTTTTTAGGACATTATCACTAAGTTGGGAGTCCAGCATGTCAATACCTGTGTACTGTCAAATAACAGTCACCTTTTATTGCATTATAGTCTTAGAAGACATTAAGAATATTGGTATTGAAAGTTCTGAATGGGTTGTAACAAGAAAGAAAGGTAGACATTGGTATGTCCCATCATCCTGTTATTCAAGTTTAGCAGTGCCCAGTGAGTCCTTTCAGCTATCGTATAATTAATTATTTAGGCATACAATAGTACAGTACTGTAATTCAGTGATGGTTTTGACAATTTACTATGGCATTGAAGTGTCAGAGGTCATAGTCTACATGCTGTTTCTTCAGTACAAGATATTTTTCCTTGCATTACACAGTATACCATATATATTGTACAGTACCATATATAAAAAACAAACTGGTAAAAATCCCTAAAGAAATCAAACCATTAACATGGGTGCAAGAGTAAATGACACTTTCAATATATTTTTCACTTAAAATTTTGTTTTGATGTTTAAAATGTAAATCCTGTGGAGAAGTAAGGAAAGCAAATTTAGAACTTACACTGTATTATGTACACACAGGCAGTCCCCAATTTACTACGATCCCATTTTAAAAAATCTGAAGTAATGAAAATAAACATTTGTGCCTTGTTTTGATTTACACATGAAAAATCCAGAGTTAAATTTTTTTTGCAGCATTGGAAAATGCTGAGGTGCTGACACAGGCATTTGAGGGATTCCTGTACTTGACCTCAACAGTTTATAAAGACAAACTAAAAATAATATATAGTAGAGTACTATACAGTACTGTGCTGTGTCTGGAGCTGGCAGACTCCCACCCCACTGGGGTCACAGCTCAAGTCTGAAGAAGCCACAACTCCAGAAACGTGTGAGGGCAAATTTTTTTAAGTGAAAATTGTAAACTCTTGGAACAATCTGCCAGAGTGTTGTGATGGTACTAAGTGTGAGCTCTTTCAAAACCAGACTTGACCAACACTGGAGCAGGTACAAACACATTCTGGAGCCAGTACTGGCCAGTATGTGCCAACAGTCCATAAGAGAGATGTGACCAACCGCCCAAGTGGCTAATGAGCCGATCAGTGGCGAAGGGGATAAAAGTAAAAGTACAGTATTGTTATTATGGCTTACATGATTGCTATGAGAAGCAGAAAATATTTTCACTGTACGAATGCTGATGTTTTTAGTATCCCAGAGTTTGATATGATGTCAATGGAAAGAATAAAATGTTAAATGAATAAACTGTATAACTTTAGCATTTCTTTTTCCAATAAAACTAACATCAATAATCAAACCCAGGGAAAACAAAACATCTCAAAATGTCTAAAGTACTGTAGTATATGTAAAGTGTGGTAGACTTACTGCATCCCAACCAGGATGCCGTTTCTCAGCAACTAACCTAAAATTATCTTTCAGTTCCTTAATTTGAAATTGAAATTCAGTTCCTTAATTTAATTGAAATTGTTCAAAAAAAAAGGAAAGCTAACCTAACCTCACCTAACAAAACCTAACCTGAAATATTTTAATGTTGTTAACTGTATTTCTCTTGCCTGTAGACCTACACAGGGATTATTGTATTGGTCACAGGTTACAGTTTTTTCAAATAAGGCTATGCTTTACAAAAATGTCAATTGCATCGTTGTTAAATCTGCACATTGTATCTAATGTCTGAAATGGAATACAGTACTGTATTCAGAGTTGTCACACACATTCGTATTCAGGAATGGTTGGAAGCAACTGAAGAACTCGGCACCGAAGATAAATACAGTACTGTACGGTATTACAGTATCACTACTTGCCGCTGATTGCCGTAAATAATTATATAGATACTGGTACATTTTGTAACTTATCATTTGTAAAATGAAGAAAGTTAACCAACCAAACCTAAAATACTATATAAGTACTATACTGTAGTTAATTTTCTCTCTTTCTTCTAAAATAAAAATACCTTTTTGTTCTTAGTTATTGTTATACAGTACTCATTTTATAAATTTTCATTCATAAAATGAATGATAATAATAAATTCTATAACTTTTCATTAATAAAATTAGTAATCATAATAATTATAATTATAATAATAATAATAATAAAAAATATCAGTAAAATTATCATAAAGGTTTACAATTAGCTAAGCATGTACAAGGGTTCCCCGACTTACGAATGCCCGCCAATACGAACGAGACTAAACTTGAAATTTACAGTATTTTATTTACCTGATGACTTATTTTTTACTTTCATTTACTGTATTTTGTCATTCTATTTCTTCTTTTGTCTTAAATTAAGTGATTTTAGATGTACATGAGGACTTAAGCCATGATATAGTGGGAATTTAAACATTGTTCTGTAAGTAAGATATGCACATAGCACGTGTTCCGATTTACGTATAAATCCGACCTTAGAATGTCCTCAGGAACGTAACCCGTTGACCCCTTGTATATAAACTATGCAGTTACGTATACAGTTTAGCATGAATATTGTATGGTTCTACATGAATTTAAACAATGTAGTTACTGTACTGTACGGTATATGGTGCACATAGGCCATGGGAGTACTGTACAGTTCGCAGTTTCCTAGATGCCTAGACAGTGCAGGACCGCAGGTATATAATGATGGTAAACAGAAGAGCAATTCGACCAAGGATAGCTGACAAAGTTGTCAGGTGCTGTTTCCAGTGAAGCTACCAAAACCTAACCTGAAATACTATGGTAACAGTATTTTCTATTTCATTCTTCTAAGGTAAAATTAAATTCCTTTCTGTAAAAAGAAACATTCCAACAGTCTAAACATGTTACACACAGCAAGGCCATGTTAGCCATCTTCCTCCACCGTTCTTGGACATAAAACGTATTTCTTGTGCACCTTTTGTCATTTTTTGGAGGTAAGAAAGCTTTTAACCACTCTTGTCAAGTACAGTACCAAAAATAAATTTTTTAACCTCCTCGACCCTCCCTGGCTGATCACGTGTGAAAACAAAGATGGCTTAATGGAACCAAGAAAATTAACCGCTTTTTAAAAAGGAATCTGCTTCAATAATAGTCACTGTAATATCCATTGGCACAAACTTTCATGCAATAAGTTCATTAATGGTATTTTCCCAGGAGAATTTATACAAGGTTAATTACCAGTATTTTAAATCACCAAAATGGGCTTTAATCATGTAAATATTACTCCTTATCTGGTTGGGAATACAGTACAAACGTTCAATACCTTAATTTATATTATATTAGCCACAAAATAACCTACACTAACAAAAATTAGGGTACAGAAGATTGGGTACAGATTCATTTTAATATAAGCTTCGTTTTTTACAGGGAAATAAATTTTTCTGGTGTACAGTATTTTGGTGTGCTGTGTTTAAATCTAACCACCATTTTCTTTGAAAAATTCCCCATTTAAGAGAAAATGTCATTAACATTTTACCGAGAAATGGGGAATTTCCAAAGAAAACGATGGTTAGATTTAAACAAAACACACAAAAATATACCAGAAAAATATATTTTCATATCTGCAATGAAACCTAACCTAACCGCCACAAGCCATGGCCTCCAACCTTGAACTACATTTCAAATCGTCGTGGGCACTGTAGCCCTGTAGGTGGCATAAGTGGAGTGCTATTGGTGGAATTGAAACCATGGTGCATCGAATTCAACTTTCGACATTACCTCCAAAATAATGACTATCCAAGACGGTAATTATTCCGATAGCGACTGTCCGCTGTTTTTCATTGATAATGGGTGTAAAAATACCCAGTTTTCACTGATTTTATTAGAAGATACTATTATTATTATGTTGGGAAAAAATATTAATATTACTGAAATCATGTGCTAACCTATCCAAACTTAACCTATATTTTAATGCCTATATCTAGAAAACTAACCATTTACTCAAGAAAATGAATAGAACTGTAAGTAATCAGGATACAAAACTGTGTTTAAAAATACTCCCCATAATTACCAAACCGCTGTTAATAGATAACCTAAGTACGTAACCTATATTTAAAGTCCAAATAGCAAAATATTAACTCTTTCTATAGAACCCGGTGGGGACGTTAAAACTAATCTTAACCAAAGATTATGTTCCAACGACAGATACACACTGGTGGTACACTAAAAAAAAAAAATTCACAAAATGCTGTATGATCCTTAAGTGTTGAGATAGGGCTGTCATATCGAATTATTAAAAGGGTATATAAATGGCACTGAATTTTGATTTAAGCAGGAAAGAATCACTTACCTTATTTGCTTTTTTTTCAATAAATTTCAAGTAACTTTTTCTTTTCTCTCACACCAGATTTCCCCTCCATACATTAAAAAAATAATAATAAAATTTCCAAAGCAAATAACCCATTATATACATGAAGCACCCCATAAACTATATACCATTACCTTAGTTTCATAAACGGAGCAAAAGTTTAGTTACTCACCATCAACTAGAGTGCAGAAGTTTATATCCCAGCTCAGCACCACCAGCCTCTCCCTCCACCTCTCGTGCTGTCCACACAGGACCTGAAGCTTCAAGCGGAAGTGTTGGTAAATGTGACAGCAGCACCACGACCTTCAACAGCACCAACAACGAGCACAGCACACCACAATGTACACCTCCCTTTCCCTGCTGCCACACAAACCTCTTTTGACACTTGTACGTTTTCTCCACAAACGCCATGGGATAACACCTACATCTTCTATATATTCGGGCTATTAAATGTGAATCACGTATGTCTCTTAGTAAATAAAATATCCAAGAACCTGAAAATCATGGCAACTTTCAGGAAGAGCATGATGAGGAGGAGGGAGGGTGGTTAACCTTGGACAGCAGCCGTTCACCTACACACTGACTCACCCAAACAATAACAGAGACACGTTGCCACCTCCACCTAACACAAGTCTATCTTTTTTATGCATAAAAAAAGTCCGGAGGTGTGGTAGTGTAACGGCCTCATAAATACAAACTAAATGAGTGTTGCTTTCTGTTCGTTGCAACAGATATTATACAAATGCTTCAGTCGACTTATACTACTTATATGAGGATAAGGGTAATTTGATGAGAGCTATCATCCCAAAACTGACTTATCATTTATATATTAATGAAGACCTTTATAATCATATTAATAACATAAACACCTTCTCTTTCAATAAACTATCTCCAGAGTCCCCGAAAAATTCAATACCTTTGAGAAACAGCTGTACAGCTGGTGATTTCAAGGCAACGTAAAGTTCAAACAATTTCCACGTTCAGCACACGAAATAACCGCTACCATAATGTAATAATGTATTGCTATGCTACCACAGCTTAGGTCTTTTGGCGTGTATAATAAAATTTTATTACCTAAGTCATCAACAAAATATATGTGTATCTACCAACTCTAAAAAAAAAATCGTTAGTCAATTTTGGCATTTGCAAAACAGATTTTTTTTCCCTTACAGTGTCAATAGACTGTAAATAAACACTGTAAGTGTAAGACAGTGGATACTTGAAATTCTATTTCGAATCGATGGGTGAAGTAAAGTGTGAAGAGATCTTGAAGCTGGTACGTAGATTGGTGGTACGGGAATTGGACTTGAAGAATGATGATGGAATTTGGAGGGACTCATTCGCAGGCCCAAATAGTCACTTATGCTCCAATGTTGTATTATGCAGTACATTCTCCCACAAAGACCATAACTTGCTTTAGGAATCGTGATGTTGATATATGACTCAGATACATGAATAATCAAATAACACCTATAAGTTTCTCCAAAGTCAGAAACAGTTAAGTTAGGAAGAGAAACCTGTTCTGAATTGTCACTAGACTTCAACTCCGGATCTACCTATTTATCGGTGGTTGTACGGGCAATTTCCATCTACCCCAAAATCTTGTCCTCCATTCCCCTTCCTCCATGCAAGTGACCTGTCAGTCAAGACCTATTGAATATGACCTGCTAACCATTGAGTACCGTGTACAGCGGGTGAACACCCCACCGAAACTTTCACTTCCGGATCTGACGCTTTCAGTCAGCCACTGATGGTCTCCGCTCCTTGATCTGCTACAGTACTACCATAGTTAACACCAATTACAATTTTCTAAAAGCCATTTGAACAAGAAATAATCCAGATATCAAATTTTGGTCAACAGCTCCTTAATCAGCATGTTCAGGAGTACCTGTACTGAGATTTTGAACAAAATCTATTTTTTGGCCGAAAATGACAAAAATTGTAAGTCTTATGCCTTACAGGATTTTTGGCCAAAAAATAGATTTTGTTCAAAATCTCAGTACAGGTACTCCTGAACATGCTGATTAAGGAGCTGTTGACCAAAATTTGATATCTGGATTATTTCTTGTTCAAATGGCTTTTAGAAAATTTTAATTACCGTATATACTCGTCTATAACCCCCCCTCGTTTATTGGTCGACCCTGATTTTTTTACCAAGAAATCATTAATTTATGATATTCCTCGTTTATAGTTCGACCCACGTTTTTGAGGGTAATGGAACAACAAAACCTTCAGTAAAAACGCTCTACGTCCAATAAATTGAGGCTCGCCGTGCCTGAAACACGAGTGCCGAAGGCAAATTGTTTACCATTTATTATTACGACACTTTACACTGAAACACGGGTAGTTTCAACAAAAATATTGTATATTTCCATTCAAGTATTTATTCAAGTCAATTAGGAGGGAATATTATTGTAATACAGTACAATAGTTTTTTAACTAAACCATTCGAAAAGCGATTACGGTAACATCTTTTGAACGAAAGAAAGCGAAAGTCATTGTTTTCGTCACGATTTTATCCCACTTTCCACTGTAATACGTACGTCATTTCAGCAAAAATATTACATTTCCGTGAATGCATTATATGAAGCACAGTATGAATAGAATACTATTGTAATATAACAATATTTTAACCAAAAACTATTAAAAAAACAAGTAACCTCTTGAACATCGGAAGGTTAGGTAAAATCTTTTGTTTTCGTCATGTATTTTATCCTATTTTACATTAAAATACATCACGTTTCAGCAAAACTACTATTTATTTCCAAGAATATATTCGTTCAGGCACAGTTAAGGTAAAATATACATGTGATGTAACAGTTTAACTGAAAACGATTCGAAAAAACACGTGTACCGTCTAGCTGACGCAACAGCTGGAGGTGCGTCATGCGTCGTTGTAAACAATAGGAGGTTGAAGTAGATTACCGGGTATTATATTAAGTGTGAAATATCGAAAAGGTTTTTATTACCAGTATTTTTTGTAGATCAATGAGAACTGTGATACCGTATATATGATATGATAAGTTAGCCTGTGCTAAGAACTTCAACATAGACTACTGAAAGCACATTGTAAGGTAATTTAGCCTATTGTAAGTTGGTGAGCATTTGCTGAAGGAACTGCACAACTTTTCATTACTAATTGGTACATATTTTACATTTCCATTGTTTACTGGCAGTAAATAGTAAATATTTTTCATGTCTGAAGCTAAAAGTTGCTCCTCGCCCTTCCCATCATGCACGGGTTCAACCTAACAAAACTACTACGCATGTATAGGACGACCCCCAATTTTTTGCCTAAAAATTTGGTCTTAAAAACTCGAACTATACAAGAGTATATACGGTACTTTTGCAAGTCATTTGAATAAGTAATAATGCAGATATCAAATTTTGGTTAACAGCTCCTTAATCAGCATGTTCAGGAGTACCTATACTGAAATTTTGAACAAAATCTATTTTTTTGCCAAAAATTCTGTAAGGCATAAGACTTACAATTTTTGTACAGTTTCTTCCTCTCTTTCTACCTCTGAACAACAATTACAGGTTCAAGTAAATGCATACACATTAAGAAGCGAGCACCTCTATAAACAATGGTTCTGCTAGGTTTTCTAATGGTGGTGAGCCATAAGATGCCCTCAAGAATGGAGGACTTGTGTACCTGCAAATAATAAACTTCTTTTGAGAAGTAATCAAGGAAAAAGCAACAATTCATATCAATATAATTTTTATTTTAGTAAAAACTGTCAGCAGCTTTATGGGAAAATTCTTAATAAAGATTTTCAATCAAGGTTGTATAAATAGCCCTGGTCCTTGGATACTTGCACGAGTTATTAACAATAATGGGAGGATGGGATCAAGTGGATATTGAACAAATAAATGTAAACTTTGGGTATACCCTTATTACCACTGGTCTTTTAATAAAAATTTGACAAATTTAAAATTTTCCATGAATTTTGCATTAAGAAAGATTAAACCTGTGCTGTTATATATGACTTTGATGAAGCTACATTTTCCTGCTTCTCCTTAATCTGATAATTACTCTTTCATATGAATGAATTTATATTTACATACATAAGAGTTAATCTAAACCTGTAAGGAGTAGCACCTCCCAAAACCATGTATATTTTTTGCTTTAAACCTTTTTTTGCACAATTGTAATAAATTTGCAAAAGTTATTATTGGCAAAGCCATTACCACTTGCTTTTTATTGATTTTTTTCTTTTAAGAATGAAATGAGTGACAAAGAAATGATGTGATGGATTTACAAATAATGATGAACATTTCCAATTTATGAGGGTTAATAATATTTCCTAGTCGGATAAACCTTCATCCACATCAGGCACAAAGTCTTCATCATCCTCTTCGTCCAGGTCGAGGTCATCCAGGTCTTGGAATAAACTTTCGTCTACAGTAACTTCTCCCTCTCCTGTAAAAACAAATCAAGTTACTTTTTCTAAAATCCCACACCCTAACTAACAGCACTTAAAAAATCTTTCTTTCAGTGCAAAAATTCAAAATTACAATAACCTTGAAAATGTTATATCACTTATTGTTTGGTCAAAATAAAGCTTGTCTCCACTATACTGATCATTGGACATGACCTGAAAAACTGGAAATCTTATCTTTCTCTACTTTTAAAAAGTGTATGTCTAATATAAGTCTTATTACTGTACCAGTACTTAATAATGGTTTGATCAACTGAAGAATCTCCACCCCAGCATCCTAACCTCATTCCCCCAAATAGTGTTCTAGTGTTAATCTTTAGGTGAAATAAGCTGGTGACGATTCTTCTGGTTATCTGAATGGTCATTAACTCTATGATTAGCAGATATACCATATACTGTACATACAGGTATCCCTTGCTATATGAAAGTTCAAGCTACAAAAATTGGCTCATACGAATTTTCTGTTCTCACACCTCTTTCATATTACTGTACAGTAGACCCTTGTCATTTGCAGGTTTCTGATTCATTATTTTGATGATTCATGGTAAGCAAATGGTGGTTATGGTGGCTAGCTTGCGAGCCTTTTTCCACAGCATCTTGTGTTGCACTCTCAAAACTTTAGTGTTTCCGTGTGAAAATGGCCCCTAATAGACTGCCTAGTGTCAGTGCTAATAATGCTAGTGAAGTGAAATATTTAAGGCAGAAATCAAGTGATGACCCTGACAAAGAAAGTTGGATTATTAGACAAGTTAAAGGAGGAGATGAGTGCTGCCACGGCTGGTCAGTTGTTTGGTATAGGTATACAGTAGTGCACTAAGGTAGTATAAGTTGCTATTCAGGGTTTTACCTATTTGCGCCATTCCTTGGAACCTAACCCCTGCAAATAAGGGCTAACCATATATGAAAACTATTCTTGCTAATAGGAATATGGTCCTTTAAGGTGATGTACCAAATCAATATTTCAATTAGTATTTTTAATGTGTTAAGCTCTAAATTACAGTAATCCGTTACTAATTTACAGTACAGTAGTTAGGTACCAATTTACAGTATACTTAGGGCGAGTTTTTTTTTTTTTTTATGATCCTACAGTACAGTATTTCCTTTCTTAGGTTTGATAATAGGGATTTCTTGTACTTAGTTACAGTAAAACTCCCATAATTCGTACTCTTCTAATTCGAAATCACTCATAATTAGAAATGTTTTGTCATTACAAAATATATATTACAAATTTCGTAATATTTGGTCAAATTTCAAAATACGAGACATTTACAAATATATATGATGCACCGATTGCCATGGGATGTGACCGCCAACCACCCACCACAATAAAAACAAAGTACAGCCACTATACGCGCCGTACTTTGTGTGTCGGTCAGTACTCAGTTCAAGACTGTCGTTGTGGAGTGCACATCTATGGTCTACCACGCAAGCTTTTTCCCACTTGTTTTATCATTGCCCAGAGTTTGAGCCATTATATCTGATAACCATGAACGAAGCACCTAATATAATTCAGAAATACTGCACTGTACTAAGAAATTTTTAAATTTTGCTAGGGGCAGATAACGGAGAAGTGCTTTTTTTTCCTCTGGAGACTGTGTCCCTCATATCTTGTAAAATCTCATAATTCTTAAGGGCTAGTGCCCCTATTACAGTACAGTAGTTAGTTACAAAATTACAGTACTGTAGTTAGGTAGATTTTTTTGTTGTTGTTTGTGAACGTATTTAAATTTTTGTAAGTATGATAGTGGGATTTTCTTTTCAATGGGAATCGAACCCAATTTTTTCCCCCAAATGTTTTGTTATTCAAGATATGAAAATTCACTTAACAAATGGATTTCAAGGACATTATCCCATTCATATAAGCGAGAGACACCTGTATATGGAACAGAATAAGTACGACAAGAAGGTTAGACTGTACTTGAAATTCAAACCAGCTGCAATGAATGGGTTAATAGTCAGGATAGTTAAAAGTAAATTATACACAAAATAACAAAACCAATATATAAAATACAGGTTCAGATATCGTATATACATCTCAAGGGGCAACACAATACTTATGACATATAGATAAAAAACTGCATATTGAGATGAATTTACCATCACCCAAGAAGCTTAAATCAGACTCGTTGAGGGTCTGATCTGTCTGGAACAATTCACGGCCCGTTAATTTCTTGTTCTTTTCTTCCTCCTTTTCTTTTTCTGTTCGCAGTGCAGCCAATTCCACATCGAATTTTGCCTTCCAAACCAGAAAGGTTTCCACCGTCACTCTAGTGCCCTCAAACTTTTTCTGTTGGGATTAGGGAATTATCAATGCAAAATTCTTATAAATAAATCTACATTGTGTGGGTAAGACATTAATGACAGGATAAACAATGATGGTTATGAAAGAACAATAAGAAGCACAGTCACATGAGATATATAAGAAGAAAAATATTATTAAAACACAAAAATGTCCTTATGAATTTAAATGAAAACTAAGAAAATAAGCAAAATCCGAAAGAATAAATTTAAATTGTGTAGAATTAACAAGATCAACTGGGGATACGCTAGAGGAAATTAAGTAAAATCATCATGATAAATGTATAAGGCAATAACTAAATGAAACCATGCAACATTGAAATTTGAATATATAAGAAAAAAGAAGACTAATAAACCCAATAAGATTATATAGGGTATGAAGTAAATGTTGACAGCCTTTGTGTTACAAGAGCCATCTAGTGGAGAGAATAAGTCAGAAAAATCAAGATGACCTAAGATTTAAAGGCCATTATTGCTTAAGGTCTTTTAACATCAAATTCCATTTCTGATGACCTCTCTGGAAGAATCTCCATCATGAAAACTGTTCACTGCACTGTCCTCCTCAACCAGTCAGAGAAGCAGTAGGGTTTCCTATCTGAAATTGAACTATTATAAACAGCCAAACTTCTAGTAAGAAGAAAGGTTACTAATTTATCCACTTGTTTCATGTTACATAAAGAATTAGAGAATGGCACCGAGTAGACTGGCTTATCTATAAAAAATCTTGTTGGGCCTCAATAACAATTTCATAGGACTTGAAAAGATTAAGTCCAATCATGTGCTCAAGTTGCATTAGTAAGTCATTTAAAGACCCTAATATCTGTTTAAACTTATCATAACTGGAAAATCTTTGTCCAACACATGATCAATTTGACAAAGCAGCTTTCATGAATAGAAATAGGAAGATAAAGCCATCAGAAGAGGAAAGGATAGTGAATTGCTGTGTCAGTTATTTATTAAAGGTGAACATGGAAGCTCCTACTCTGGGAAGAAGAGGTGGATTGGTCAGACTTCCTACAGCTTATACAGGCTGGGATGATAAATGTGTTTATCATAGGGCCAATACATTTATTTAAAAATTTTCATGCAATTTATTGAACTTTTTGTCAGTGTATTTTCTATATGAATAATTCTCAGGAATAATAATTATCTTTGCAGGGTCTGTTAGAAACAAACTTGTCAAAGTAAATATGACCCCCTAGCAGATGTCTTGTGTTATGAAAGCTGCCAAGTACAAAAGTCGTAAGCAGAAAATATCACGCACGCTTCCCAAATAACTATCAACTATCTGTATGAACTGATCATATTTTTCATTAAGTTAAATTGTGCTTATCCTCCAGCTCGGACTTACTCGTTCTGCTTCCTCCAATTCCTTCTTTTCGCGTTCAAATTCATCTTTAGCTGTGCGGGCCAGCGTCTCCATGTGTGTAGTGAGCCACTCCACTGTGTATGAGACTAATGTGAAGACCATCACCATGCCTACGTTCTCCTCGCACTGAAATCAACTCTGGATTAACAAAAGGGGATCTGTATTAAAACATCTACAATAGCAAGCAAGTAGACTTAATTTGGGGGGTTATCTCAACCTCATCATTTTACAGTCATTTTCTAACTTGTGTGGGTTATCTGTACCAATAGTATTTACAAGTAATATTACACCGAACTCCTGGTGATTGTAAAATTGAGTGTTTCAGAAGAATTTAAAAAGCATATTATAATTGAACCTAAGAAAGCTGGGAGTCTCGGAAAACTATTCTTCTAAACACAGACCTCCACATAGCAGCTATCAGGTATATCTTTCATTTTCTTCACTTAATTTGACTTTAAGTAGATGTGTGCATTCTTACTTAAACCCTTTTCTATTACTGTAATCCTAAATGCATCATTTCTCTTCAGTATAGGGATCACCTGAAGAATCTCCACCCCAGCTTATTTCATCTTAGGTTAGGTTAGGTTGGGTTGGGTTGGTTAATCTTTAGGTGAAATAAGTTAGGGTGAAGATTTTGGGCAATCCCAAAATAGCATTGTCTGTTGCTCCAAAAGGAATCCAACACTTACCTGCGCTTCTAACTGTTCCCGCAAATCTGATAACTCTTCCTCTTCTATATTTTCTACAGGAATCACCTCCATAATGGGTGGCTCATCAGGATATGTAGGAGTATATTCAAAACTGAGAACAATCTCTGCCGGTTCTACTTTAAGTTCGTCATATGGATCAGAGCCCTCTGATTTGACACTGATTTTGAACTTGTGTCGTGGTTCTACATCTAAAACTGAAAGAGATTAAACCTGTTACAAAATGAAGGCACTACAGTACTTGTAAGAATTAATCACTAAACCAGTAAAAAGAAACATTAAAATGCACTCAACTTTCAATTTATATACTGTACATTATTTTCTTTGCTTGCACAGTTTCAGATATACAGTTCACAGTCAAGTACTGGGTAATTTGTGACTCTTTATAGTTTGCAGGGGCGGATCTAGGGGGGACCCTGGGGATCCGGACCCCCATTTCATCAGAAAATTCCAATAATTTTTCTTGAATACAATATTGTACTCAGGCACTTTTATAGAGTAAAATGTAATAACTATTGACCTCAGAATATCTCCTAATATCAATTGCACATGGTTTCAATATGGTCGTCTCAAAATGCCCATAATATTGGTCAGATTTCAACTGGGGGTTTACAGTGCACCCCCAAAACCCCCCAGCTAGATGGGCTCACTTTCCTCACCATGTTTCCCCACCCAAAACTTCTTGGACCCCCCCCCCACCCTTTAATATTCCTGGACCTGCCCCTGGTTTGTACACGGCCTGGATTCACTTATACTTAGCCCATCATGGTCATAACATGAGCCTGAGGAGCACACCACACATGACCTACGCACATATCACGAGAATCCCAAGAAACTGTGTTAAAATAAATAACTTACACCATCTTCATTTCATTACCAATAAATAATTTTTTCTCTTCTTTACGGGCATTAGCCCACCCGGGCACAGGTCACTGACCCACATTGGGGCCTGGGAGGCAAAAATTTAATAATAATAATAATAATAATAATAATAATAATAATAATAATATTAATAATTCATAATCAATAAAATTTATAATAAAAATACAAAATTAACAATAAAATATTAAAATAATAATAATAATAATAATAATAACAACAACAACATTGTAAAAATAATAAATAACCATAAAGAAAAAAGAAAAGAAAAATCAATAGTGAGAAACAATATATGTATGTTGTGTTGTCAAAGTAAGAGAAACAATCGAGACCCTGCAATTGTGTGTAAATGAGACAAAAAGTCAGTTGAGGAACCTGGGACTTGGTCACAATTTTCATGATGCCATATGGCAGCAGGGTCTACCATTGGACAACACATTATGCTTCCAATATCTTCCCAGACGGTAGTACCTCCCTGTTTGGTAGCTGCCTACTACCTACTAAAAGCCGGTATGTCGTCTAGTACACGGGTGTAGAATAGTGTTCGGGACAGAAAAACTCGTAACACATAATACAAGTACAGTACGTATAGTATTACGAAAAATGATTTCTTCCCATTTATTGGGTGTTTTTCATGAGGAAACAAAGCACATACAGTTTCTATGCTTGGGGCACACACAATGCCAATGCTCACTGTTTACATCTGGCATGTGTTGGTCAGCAAGTCTGGGAATATTCGTTAATAGAATGAATCAATCTAACCTATTAGACCTAACATAAAGTAATAGTTATCATTTCCTATTATCTAAAAAAAATAAAAAATAAAATAATTCCTGTCCATGAATGGAACCATTCACACAACTTAAACATAAGAGCCACTGCTACATCTAAATCTTGCTCTGATTGGTTGAAACAAAAGCCCATCCCCCATTTAGACTTTCTTTGCATTGTTGAACAAGAAACCAATACACGAACAAAAAATAAAGTAAAACAATAAATATCTCAGTTCTATGTTGTTTGAGAGCATAACTTCATGGAAGAAAAATGTCTTAGAAGTGTCTAAACTATTGATTGCAAAGATAAAATTCTCAAGATTTGGTTGGTGGCAACATATTGCAATAATATTGTGCCGGTATTATTAAAAATTTGGAATGTTCCAAATTTTTTAAACTTGCATTAAAGATAGTTTTTCGTGCTGATTTTAAATGTGAAACACATGTTTAGTGGAAATGTTTTATTTGTGACTTACAGGTCTATGAATCAGAAGTGCTGGCAAATCATGCTTAACATAAGCTCGTTCAAATTTTGCCCTTTGTAACGCTGGCGCCACATATACTCGCACAGGTACCCATCCAATATTTGGCGATGTGTACTGGCTTGTTTGTTTTGTTAGGTTAGGTTTGGTTAGGATTAGGTTGTGGAAAAAACAGACATTGTTCCTGCAAACAAATGCCAATAAAATGTTAAATATTTATTTCTCCAAAAAATGAGTTGCATACTTAGAATCAGCCTAAAAAAACTGTACTAGTGACAAATTTTTCAACACAATTTAACACCGTCCAAAATTTTAATAAGATCTATGGTGAAATGTCCTAAATTAGTAGTTTAGGAGCCCAGGTCTTTAAAAATACCAACTTGTGTTATACTGGAAATCATAAGTCTAAGAAAGCCCAGAAATTGAACAAAATATGATACACACACACACTCATTACAGATGGCAGGGTAATACTTGGAGGCAGATACAAATCTTTCCAATAAACTAATCCACACCTGCACCTTCTAAAATGAATAAATCCGTCATGCAGATTGTATTGATTCTACTTAAACTATATGCTGTTGGGTAGAATGTGAAAATTATGAGGCAATGTTGTCATATCACCTCTGAAATGACATGGACACCAAATGGCATACAAGTCTTTAAGCTATGTCTAATACTTACTTTCAAATTCATCTGGATATATAGACTCCAGCGCTTCTATTTCGTTATTCTGCTCTTCTTTATAGTCAGTCATTTTATGTATATTATATGAATCCAGAAGTTAGAGGATAGTGAAGCAGCGTGTGAGCCAGGCCAGTGTTTTGGTTGTTGCAGACCCCGTGTCCGAGTTGCCTCTCCACTAATATTAATCTCTGTTTTAATAATAATAGACCAATAACATATATTTAACCTCAAAATTCATATAATAATTTGTATTTTTTAGGTTGTTTTAGATATGAATATAGACACAGATACTTATGTAGATTTTTTTCATTATTGGTACTGTCATCCAGGTAAAACTATTTCAGACAGTTACTTCAGTTCATCGGTGTACCAATACTTACCCTTGTATGAAGTGTTATTTTACATACACCATACACACTTACCAGTACGCTCTTGGAAATAACTCTTCTCGCATGTCCAAGTAAATTAGAAGTTAGTGAGAGTTCTACAATTGATTATACTTTACAATCTATAGATGCAAATTAAGCCTCTAAGCTAGTGTGATTTAGGTTCATTAGGTTAGGCAATAGGCATTGGCCTTCCCTTTAATTGGCTGTCCGCTCGGGCACCAGCACCTTCCCAAGTAGTTAATAACAACTGAGTCTGACCACTACCCCAAGTTCTCCAACCCAAGGGATAAGAAGAGAATGTCATCCCGGGTGCAAGTGGGCGGAGCTTTGCTGACTTCACCAGGAAGACTCCTGCATCTGTATGTTTTATCTTTTGATGAAACAAATGTTGCACGCTAATGTACCTATGATAAAGCAACTGATATTCTCTATGCACTTAAAAAGCGAGTTCAGTGTGCAATGATACGAGGAGTCATTGGGTTATGGAAGCAACTTATACATTGCAATTTTGATACTGATATGACCAAAGATATCTTGTATAACTTAATTGTAAAGATAGAGGCAGCTGGATATCCAGTAGTTGCTGTAGTTAATGATCTCAGCCCCACTACTGTAATGTGAGATTGAAGAATACCCTGCAGGGTGTGGGTTTGGTTAAGTCCTCTTTTAAAAATCTAGCTGCTTCAGACTGGGAAATATGAACATGTATTTTTTTCCACGTGCCCTGATAAATTTATGGATGAAATTTTCTTGCCCGGATTTTATATGGGAAAAGTTAAATAAACACCTTAAAACAGTCAACTTTATTGTATGTGTCAACTCACAGACCACTTGTCTAAATGGTGTCAGTGAAGGTAACCCGTGTCATGTGAGGTCATAACCCCTGTCACCTCATGTCCACATTATTAACATAATGAGCACAAGGGGGAAAAGCTCTCTTGTAGGCAACTGTATATAGTTATAATTACCCTTTCTTAAGTTACACTTATTTAAATACATAGTAAAGCTGAAATTAATTCTTTTTATTTGACCTTTCCTTCTTTGATATATATATATATATATATATATATATATATATATATATATATATATATATATATATATATATATATATATATATTTATATATATATATTGGCGTCTTTAGCTAAAGCTTACACACTCTACTGGTATTATTTTCTATGTGAGGGACTGAGATAATAAAGTGCAGTATGTGGAACCATTAATGTTCTGTTTATAAGGAGTGAGAGGGAGCACGGGAGTCTTCCTGATGACGTTAGTACTGATGTTGTCTTTTCTTTTGCAGAGGTCAAACCACTGCATCTTAGTTCTTCATCTTTAGAAAATGTATGGAAGTGTATGTGTCCCTCTCGCTTGAATAAAAATTACATCCAAACACTGCATAATTGGTTGGCAATAAGTAACAGAGGACACCAGTTTCCACAGTAGTGGCTGCACCTCATCATTTAAGAGTCGATCCACGTACCAGGATTAAGCTTCAGCTGTATAGTAGTTCAGATATTAGGTTTCTTCCGGGTACTACGGTTTCCTCCTATACTAAAACTAGGCAGTAGAGGTATAGTAAGCTGATAAGTGATGATAAGATAAATTAGTAATCTCCATTAGTTAATATTAATCCTCGGTCTATGGGATTTACACTGAAATACAAGTTTGGGTGTTATATAAAACCTTTAATCTGGAAGTTACATATAAATTTGGCTGCTTTACACACGCATTTTGATTTTACGGTTATATACGAATTTTGTTCTTTGTGCAACATGACATTTTTTTTATCTTATTTGCAAAAATTTCTTTTGATATTACATTTGATTTTAGTCACATTATTACGATTTCTGGTTATGATGTTGCATTCAAATTTTGTCTGTGTTACATATAAATCTTAGATATAATATCACATACATATTTCCCTCGTGATATTTTTATGTTACTCCAGTACATAAGAATATTCTGTTTTTACATACACTTGGGTTTGGATATAAACAAAAACTTATTAACAGCTCTCTCTCCAAACTCTATTCTTCATCTTACAGTATTTTTGGTTACGCCCCGATTATTTTTTTTATGAATTCAAGAGCATATATTCGAACAGATAATAAAGAGTAATCTTACAATAACTTGCTGACAAGGGAATGATAATGCCAGGTGCTCACGAACTAGGAGACACTTGCTGATGAAGTCAGAGGAACAAGTTTTAACAGCGTGCAGGTACACATTGAAGCTGGCAATGAGCAGGAGTGATAGTTGAACTTCTGCCGCTGCTTGTCAAGTTGAACAAATGTTTTTAGTGTAAAAAAATAAACAATATTCAGTAAAAAGGAAGATCATCTTGTGTACATGAGAGTCGTCTTGGTGGTTGGCGTCTTCAGTCTACTTGAAGAAGTAACACTGCTGGAAGGAGGAGGGGTAGAGGGTGGCGGTGTAGATGGGACTGTGGTTGTAGATGAGGGCAGCGATCTCCTCCTCCTCCGTGGGGAAGGTTTGGTTGTTGAGACGAGCTGAGGCATCAGAAAACTGAATTATTTCTTTGAAAATGGATTCCATAGACCTGCCGGCCTGTTGGGGGCAATGCATATATAATACACTAAGACGCCACACCTCCCCGTCAAGCACTGTAGTGCGGTGGGTTTTGTAACTAAATTTTGTTAAAACTCAGGTTGTCAACCCGACGACCCCTTTCAACGGAAGAGGGTGATTAAAACTCCGGGCGTAAGCCCTTGGTATGCTCAAGGAAACAGTGTGGCCGGCACTGCACTTGATCGTCTTTTCCAACTGTAAAGTTAAGTATCCATTTTATAATTGGGTCGACTGGAAACATCCAAACTCAGTGACCGGCTGCGGGACACGAACCAGAGACCCTGACCGTGGGGTCAGGAGGCGCGTGCCCCTGCCCCATAACTTAAGGAAGCCTTATTTTACACATTGTATAATTATATATAAAATATTTTGATAACGATATCAGCCAAGAAATATCATTTAGTAACACAAAGTGCAATAATTTATATAAAGTGCAGTGAAAACATTCATGTACACCACCTTTCTCGACGAAAAAGTTGGCGATGTACTGTGATGACCTGATGGCGTCTAGGGTGTGTGGGATGGAGTCAAAGCCCCACTCAAAGATATTCTTCTCCGGGTGCCACTGGAAACCGTATATGGGCAGGTGGCGGTGCTCTACTGTGGACACGTACTCCAGGCCATCGTCGTCCTCAGAGGTCGACAACAACAGGAAATTCTTCTCCAAACTGGAGTTCTGGAAAGTCTGTGCAAAACAGAACACAGATAATATGTTTTCAATCTGGTCATATTGAGGACTGACTGTTCTATCTGATTCCATGACGTTTTAATTCTGGTCTAAATAATTGATTATCTTGAGAATGCTATTGCCAACACCTTGATGATAGTTACTGTGCGTCAGGTAAAATAACTTAGCTTTCTTAAATTCTATTCTTGTTAGTTTGAGTTTTGTTAGTGAGGAGATAAGTTGATACACGTGAAAGATGGGGAAGAATTGCGACTTCGCAGGACCACGAGAGAGAGAGAAAACATCACATACCTCAGGCGTGACACACCACTTATGGAAGTTGCTGGTGGCGTTAGTGTTGGCGAGGGTGTCCAGCACGTCCTCAGGCGCCTCCCCCAGAAGCTGCGACGAGTTCCAACCTAAAACAGCGAGATGTTTACTGCCGCTCCTGACACACACGACACTGACCGTCACATGTTTAATGAATACGTGTCTTGGAGCAGAGTTATTAAGTACTGAAGGATATAATGATTAATGACAATGCATCTTTACCATCACTAGTACACTACATCATTAATAGTGATCACCACCACACTTACACCACGACCATCAAACCACTTTCACCACCACCATATAACCATCATCACCACCACCATACAACCATCATCACCTCCATATTATGCCACCATCATCACACTCAACCACAACCATCACCACACTACCTTACATCATCACCAACCTTCCTGCAGGTAGAGAGGGTCAGCCCGGTTCTTGGCGCGGCAGCTGGTCAGTGGGTTGGTGTTGTTGTCACTGAGGTACATGAGCATCTCGAAGCCCAGACAGGTGGCGAAGAGTGGGACTGTCGGCTTACCCAGGTGGGCCGCCTCCAGGAGGATATCGTAGAGCATCCTGCCAGCCCGCCCGTACCCGCTCTCCTGCGTGATGGGGACAGCTCCTCCCGGGAACACCAGCCTGGAGGTGAAGTATTGAGGTATTGTCCAGTCACCATGTCTGTATATTTCAGCATGAAGTGTTGTCAGTACTAAGTCAACAGTCAAATGTTGTCAGTACTAAGTCAACAGTCAAATGTTGTCAGTACTAAGTCAACAGTTAAATGTTGTCAGTACTAAGCCAACAGTCAAATGTTGTCAGTACTAAGTCAACAGTCAAATGTTGTCAGTACTAAGTTAACAGTCAAATGTTGTCAGTACTAAGTCAACAGTCAAATGTTGTCAGTACTAAGTCAACAGTCAAATGTTGTCAGTACTAAGTCAACAGTCAAATGTTGTCAACAACTTCAGCTCAGCAACGAGAACTGTCAACAATAATAGTTTAACACTAACAGTAAATTATGAAAGTTTGGCCACTGGAGACATGTGTCCCTTCTGTTCATTAACTACAATCGCTAACGACCTTAAATGTCTTAATTGTAAACAGAAACTTAATCGAGATACCATGTACAAGGATCCTAATATAGGTTGAAATACCTTAATTTTGTTTGTTGCTGTACAGTGTTACTCATCAAGGTACAACAATTACAAGAAAAGTCTCCTGTAGGACGAGGGTAAACATTGGTAGTGGAGAATGATTAGATCAACACCAACAATCGTCACTCATCACCAGGTACTCACCCATTGATAGACTCCATGATCTCCCTGTAGTAAGTTTCATTTTGGTTGATTCTGTTAAAATAAACAAAATATTGATGAAGGTGAAAAAGTTGAACACGTTAAATGTTGCAGGAACATAAGTGATGCTGTTTTGTATGTCACTTCCCGAGCGGGGTTTCCGGGGAGTAACATTGGCCACATCATGCAGTATCACTCTACATGAGTCACGAGGTCAGTTGCAATTGAGTTTCAACTACATCCTGCCACAGGTGACTCTAGTACAATATTAACCCGTTGAGTTTAACAAGAAACCTTTCAATGATATGCTAACTTGGGCTATTTTATGTAAACAAAGACGTTGATGAAAATTATCATAAAATTCATGGAAAAATCCTACAATCACACGACTCTCCTGCTAAACACTCCTATCTTGTGATCTTATCCGAATGAATCATTGATTTATTTTCTGGTGTTCTTACACAGCTGACACAATGCAGATATATTTTAAAGAATTGGATAAGCCAAATACCACTCCGCCTCGTTACTCACAGGATGGGAACGACCCTGGCACCAGCACTCTCGTAGTACTTGACGTAGGAGGCAGCGATGTAGGAAGTATAGTTTTTGTGGCTCAGGACTCGATTCATGCTGCGACTCGGTTCCTGTGATAGGATACCTGTAACGGGAGGATGAGGAGGAGGGATGACCAGGGATCGACACTTACTTTATGTTTTTCCTCATCCTCTGTTTCACTACATTAATATATTTTTTAACTCAACTTCTACTATAAGATGTTAATGTCTCTTGGTGGGTGAACGAGCGAGGCACTGAGATAGGGAACGGCTTACCGATGATGGGTCGCAGGTTGAGTGGAATTTCAGGCACCTGTTGCTGATCTTCCATCAACGGCGTCACTGCGAAACACAACCCCAGCAGCGTCAGTAACAGGACGCAGGGCTGAAGGGGACCTCCCATCATTATGCTGCACCTGTGAGATAGTTGGATCTGCATCAGGGGTCTTACCCATCAATGTGCAGTACAGTATAACAAAATACCAGCATAAGCAATCAACAGCCACAAGTGTTCCCTCCCACTCCGTAACCACATGCATTAGGATGCTACGTCACCTCCCCCTTCCCCCGGCCTACAATGGCGGGTTTTTATGGAACAAATATTAGATCTAGAACAAACACAACCAAAAGATTATTTTTCTCCTGAACACTTTTGACTGCTGACACTCGCTGAGCAATTCATAATGCCGAAACTAATCTTAATGTAATACACAATCACTTGAGCTTCAGATAATACAACAGAGTTCAGTAACTTCGAGGAAAGTGGTTCATGCAGTCACTTTGTTCTTCACTAGAGCAGAATGATACCAGGGTGTGTGTGTGTGTCTGTGTGTGTGTGTGTGTGTGTGTGTGTGTCTCCTTCTCTAGTACGTATCCATTTTCTCCTCTTTGTTTCTCCCCATACTTATTCCGTCCCTGTCCTCCTCTCCTTCCTGTATCCTTCCCTAACCTTCTAACCCATCCCCTCTCTAGCCTGCTCCCGCCTCTGTTCCCACCCTTTTTCCTGCCTCCCACTCCTATCTTTCCACCCTCCCCGTTCCCTCTCCTCCTACCCCATAGTGTCGACATAAGCTGCACGTGTCTCAGGCTATAGGCCACAAGAGAACGAAGGACAGTACCACAGATGAACGGCCATTAACATATATGGGAATGTCCGCCCATAACACATCCGGCTTTTGTTTTCTTATGCCGGAAGTGAAGTAGACGTGATCCTCCCTCCCTCCTCTCCCCTTCCTTCCCCCAGACGTGACCTCCCTCCCCTCCTCTCCCCCTTCCTTCCCCCAGACGTGACCCTCCCTCCCTCCTCTCCCCTTCCTTCCCCAGACCTCCCTCCCTCCTCTCCCCTTCCTTCCCCAGACGTGACCTCCTCTTCCTTCCCCACACTAAGTATAAAGAGAGAACGTGCTATCAGAGAGACGTAACAGTAATAATTCATTCATATATTTTTTTTTTTTGCTGTTTAGTCTATTGTGGTAGTTTACGTGTTTTTCCTATATAGACAAATAAACTATAATAAATGTTCAGGTATCCCAAGATAAATAATTCCAAGGAAAATGATTTATCTTTACACAGGAGATGACCAAATTCAACTCTAATGGTTAAGGATTATGAATATATCAACAAAAACTGAACAAAATTCTCATGTGGAAATTTTATCATAGTATTTTCTTATACCCAGAGCTGCGATACATTGTCGTGGTGCAGTGTGAGGCGTGATCAGGGTGCCATGGGTAAGAGGGGGGGGGTATAATGAACCAAGAATGGGTATAAAATTCCATCTCATAACCTCAAAAGCAAGGCTTGGAAGTAGATAATAGCCGCTAAACACGTAGGCCTAGGATCTTAGAACATGACATGGCCGATAAAATATGCCTATCGCACGAGATACTCAGCACACACACACTCACTCACACACACACACACACACACACACTCACTCACTCACACACACACACTCACACACACACACACACTCACACACACACACACACACACAGTTTGCCTACTGCCAGGATGTAAAGTAGTGTCATGGCTTTCAATATGGCTCGCTAGAGGTATAGGTAATCACCGGACATAAAAAGAACACCTCTCTTGTCTTTGACTGAACAGTTGCAATAATTTTGGTAAGACTTTCAACACCTTTCATATTCACAGTCAACACGTGTGGCTGCATGTGTCTCGTCTGCTACTTCTTGAGACACTGATGAACTAATCATATTGCTGGTGACGCCGCCGCTCCTACCGTGGAAGAGCGACACCTACGTCTCACATTAAGAGGCGATAGTCACCCAGTGTTACACCGAAAGCGTTATTACAATATGTAAGTTGTCACCCACCTATTATCACACGGGAGAAGTTGTCAGTACTGTCGGCTCTGTCGGAGGACGGGGAGTGACTGCCGTTCCTGCCAGTCAGACCAGATATATGGCTCTGTTGTCTGTGAGGTGAGGAGAGAGACAATGGTGACGGGCTGTGGTGCGGGGAGGTGGAGTTAGGACCTTGGTGATCGTCATGGCCATATAATTCCAGGTAACCCCCCCCCCCCCATCACCAGCTGGTGCGGTTGCAACTTACTTAACTGTAGCAGAAGTTTTGTCCTTGTTTATATCCTCCCTTGTGTGTTAAAGTCAATATCGTATTGAGGAGTTATATTTAAAAACAAATTTTGTATTCTTGGATAGGCAAACATGTTAAGGATTTTTCCTAGACACTATATAATAAATCAGTCTTTACACCTGAATATTGCAAAATGTTTCCACTCTATGTCACACAAGTGGCACATATTGTGAATAATTTCAGGTGAAAAGTGGGTGTAGGTACAAAACTTGTCGTCGCAATCAACACGACAAATAACATCCACACGCTGATCACACACCGCTGGTCTTCTCCGTCCCACATCCATAATGAAGATGAGTTTGACTTTTCCGTGACCTTGGCCATATTATATTCGTTCACAAAACTACACGAATCACGCATAGAATGTCTTAAGTTCTTAGGTAAAACGTTTGTATTTAAGAGCGTTCAGCGTAACGGAACATCAATCTGTCCTACGAAAATGACAGAAAAATTTACCGAGTGAGTTCCTTAAGTAATCTTTAGACAACACTGAATTCCCGGATGTGAAGGTAAACGTTCTCCACACAAAGAACGTGTTAGCTTAAGATAAACGTGATACCATTACCGGGTTAAAGTTCAGTACAGTTACAGCTGATGATGGTAAATGCCTCCATTGATCTTCTAGGGAATGTCTCATCTGGATTTAATAAAATTATCTATTATATACAAAAGTCATCCATGTCCTGTACATATCTCCTCGCTTCTGTTCGTTTATTTACATAATTTTTGCTTAGGTTAACACTAAAGAACGCGTGTTTGAATATTAATGTAAAATAAAAAAAACAAAGGAATACTTACGAATAACTTTTATGTCAGTCGTAAACTTCTTGGTAATTTGTATATGAAGACTTGGGCAGAGGAGCGGTCTGGTAGTACACAGCGGCTGACCGGACATTCCTGATACAAGGAGCCTCCCTGAGCCTCCCTCCCACTCCGCATGATAACAATCACTGGTCAGCTTGTCTCCTTGTCATCCACTATTTTGTGTATTAATACTCTCGCGAAGATAAGTCATGTCACTGTAAAAAGGAGAAGTCATGTCACTGTAACAAGGGTAAGTTGTCACTGTAACAATGGTAAATTATGTCACTGTAACAAGGAGAAGTCATGTCACTGTAACAAGGGTAAGTTATGTCACTGTAACAAGGGTAAGTCATGTCACTGTCACAAGGGAACCCGATAAGTCATGTCACTGTCACAAACATAACTTATGTCACTGTCACAAACATAACTCATGTCACTACCACAAAGGAAGCAACAAATCTCATGTCGCCATTAAAGAAAAAAAAATCTTTTTAAACTTACCAATAACCTGCTCGACCAAGATAACATATACTGACACCTTTCATAAAACTAAACTTAAACACAAGCATCACCTGAATTGACTAAACTGAATAAAAACGGACCAAATTATCCATAAACAAAGAAAACTGAATCTACGAGCACTAAGTTTCACCTCTTTGAATGTATACTCGAAATAAACGTGACCTGATCTAACCTAACCTAACCTAACCTAACCTAAACTCACCTAACTTAACCTTACTCTTGTTGATCTCTGTAAACCTAATGAATTGAGCTTCAGTCAGGACAAGTTACGGTAGCTCAAGATGTTGTTAATGACTGTTATTCTTTTCAATAATCGACTCATAATTCGACTAATATCAGAGCTTTTGAGAATTGACGGCCCCTTAATGTAACCACTAAAGACATGAACTTGGTAAAAATAAAACATGCAATATTCGGTAAGGTTAAAATGGATAGTATCTTTCTCACATACGATCGACTCCAACAAGTTACACTAAAGGAAAGTAACATTCTTGGTTCAATAGAATTAGTGTATACCATTGTTAATATGCACACTGCATGTACATGATAAGCCAATACAAACTCTATTGTTGATTTTGCAGAATAAATATATTTCATATAGCTATTTTAAAAGAAAAAAAAAATGGATATAAATTTTAGTTTGGCCTTCAGTAAGAAACGCTTTCTGTAGATGCAAACCAGCTTAAAATCGTTTTCTGTAGAGGGTAAACTATAATAGACTCGAAGTAGTTACTAGATTAATGGTTTTATTAAGGATAACAACAAGTCCTTCTGTTTTTTTGCAAGATGAGGAATGGTAATATTATCTTAAACAGTCATAAAATCACGAGTACCCTTATTGACAATCGGCACGACTAGGATTTTTCCGAAGCATCAGACACTATTATAATATATAATTTATCTCTCATAAAATGAACTAAACTAAACTAACCTAAACACAAGATATCGTTTTCAAGCTGATCTATACAATACTTAAATCTGTGCCCTGACGTAGGGGTACTGTACTCACGTGTAGGATGGCGCCTCGCTCTTTTGTGTATCACTATTCAATCTTTATCCTACAGCAGTACAATATAAGGCTATTAAACCTATTAATAACTAGATACTTATTAGTTTATCTTTCCTTCCCTTGATGTGTGATAATCTGTTATTCACGTTTTGGATTTTATTCATATATATGGTCAGGTTTTTTATTTCCATGGCGAGTGTGCTTATTGTATGGCCAGTGTGCTTATTGCAATGGTCAGTGTGATTATTGCCATGCCCAGTTTGAGAATAAAATCCATTCCATCATTCTTTCATCATTCTCAGGTACAAAACACAACATTCCTTTACCAGCCATTCTTACACTCTGAGATTACCATTTACTTGAGTTTTATCACCATTCAACTCCTTTCGTTCCCTTTGCTCCTCTTTTAAGCAATTTCTTCCTTTCCCTTTTACGTCTTTTAGAGCCACATAAAACCACGAAATGTTGGACATAAACTTAACTCCAACTAATTGTCATGGAAGCGACTAAGGGGTTAGTGTGTGTGTGTGTGTGTGTGTGTGTGTGTGTGTGTGTGTGTGTGTGTGTGTGTGTGTGCAAGCTTCAGACAGACAGACAGACAGATAGACAGACAGACAGACAACAATGCTAGACGTAATTTTCTGAATATAAGTCTGTAACTAAAGTCGAAACTATACTTATTAACCCAAAATATCAAGACTTTTTTTTTATTACGTCGTGCAAATTAAAAGTAATTTATGTTCTGCTAAACTACGTCAAGTTACGAATGGGTGAAATTACGTTACATTAAGTGAATTAAGGTGAGGTAAGTCGGTGGTAGTTTTAGGTAAATCAGGTTAATAAAGGTAGGTTTGTTGATATACAGTAGGTGCCAGGAATGTGCAGAGGTATGGTTGGATTAGTTCAGGTTGGGTTAGTTTAGTTTGGGGTTAATTTGGCAGATGCTAGTTCAGTCTAGTTCTGGTCACTATATGGCAGGTTAGGTTAGGTTACATAATGTTAAAATAAAGCAGATCTAATTCAGGAGAGAGGTACAGCCAGCACAACGGAGGCCATTCTTTAATAATAAAACCCTCGAACCCCTCTCTACGCTGTCCTCCAAATGAGAGACCAAGAACATATATAACGTGTACAACATCAAACGACGTCAGCCCCACACAGCACAAGGCCGGCCGTCTCCTTCACATCCACTACGATTCGCAAATCCTTCAGCTCGACTACCAAACCCTTCAAGAGAAAGAGAGAGAGAGAGAGAAAAAAAAATAAGAGAGGAGTTTTTACGCGTTTTGATTGTCGATTTTCTGGGTGGGAGGACACTCTACGGTATTCTTTTGACAAGTGAAGGAAAGACAATATTTCCCCCGGTCTGAGAGCTGCAGGGTGTGGGGGGCGGCACAGCGTCTCTACCACGGTTCTTTACAGATTAATTTTATCAGTATTCTTAAAGGTTCGTAAGATTATTTTCCTTCGAATTCTTGAAAGTTCATATTTTGCATTGTGATCATTTGAAAGTGTTCGGAGATACTTTAAGTTACTTATGTGTTCAGAGTAAACAATTTATCTATGGTATAAATTTCAAAGAATCCTAGGTCTAAATTCTTCAAGATTCTTATGTTCAAAAATTTCTCGCAACTGATTATATAAAAACAAATATTACCGGTTACCTTCAGCTAAAACACAAATATTAAGTGAATAAATGGCACTAAAATTACACCAAGAGACTACCTTTACCAAGACAAATTTAAAATCAGCATCTCTTAAGTTAATTCACTCTTCTAAATGGTTATAAGCGAATGTATTATATTAAGGTCGAGTCTCAGCGTAATTCTGATGCCATATTACGCACTTAACTATTGTGTCTTAGCTCAAGTCAACCACTCAGGTGCATTGTTTACATCTTACGAGAGAGAAAAATCAACACAGGATCTGAAAGCTTGAGTAGCAGGTAGTGCTTTGTTTCTCGTGTGACGCCCAAAGCCTTCATTTTTAAGAGTCCACCTCCGTACAATACTGTAGATGGCGCTGAACACAAAGGCGGACACGACGATGACAAGGGTGATGCGGAGATGGTGGAAGAAATGAGGAATAAGAGGTGAGGAAGAGGGACTGGTAGAGGGATGGAGGGGAGTGAGATGTGTGAGAGTGGGGGGTAGAAGAGGGAGAAAGTGGGAGATAGAGGTCAGGGTATAGGGTGGAGGAAGAGATGAGTGGAAAGAAAGGAGGGGGGACAAATGAGATACTACAAAGGAAAGTGAGGAAACGTAAAGGGAAAAGGAGGATAGACGAAAAGAAGGAAGGGTAAACGGAGGGAAAGAAGAGAGATGAGAAAGAATAACGATGGAGAGAGAGAAAAGAATGAGACGTGAAGGGGAGAGGAAGTAACAAAAGGGAATAAGAAAGACAAAAAAAAATCATCAAGGTTTTAAAGGATAAAAAAAAAATTAGGTAGAATATTTCATTTCCTTCATAACCTCAAAACAGAACCTGGGAACACGATAAAACTGCATCCTGGCTCAAACAACAGATTACTGGAAAATTAGACCAGATAATGACAGTTTAACGGCAGCTGAAACCAATTTAATGGTGTTTACAATTTTAAGTTCTCTAAAAACTTCCTTTTTGATAGAGAGAGAGAGAGAGAATGGATGTTGAAAAGTATTTATACCGGGAATTAAAAGGAATGATTTTTTTATCAACCCTATAAACATTAAAAACAAATGAGCTTCGTATGAGGGCAGATCAAAATGCGTCTTATCAGAATCAATTTCCACTAAGACCAAGTTCGCCATGAGTGAGTGAGTGAGTGAGTGAGACACGCAAGACTCCTCACTACAGACACCATAGGCCCATATATACCTCACGTAAGTAGACATGTAGAGACATAACCATACGGACACAGGTAGACAGGTAGAACACAATTCAACCACATGGACACTTAGAGCACAAATAACAATAAATCAACACCACAGCCATCAATCACAATCACCAGCGTCTGTCTCTGTTATTATCACCACGCATGGAGGACCACAGCTCCCCCTCACCCACTATACCACAGAATTGGCTAACCCTCTTCACACCTCCTTCCACCTTATTTCATTCGCCTATAACTATCACTGTATAATTTTCACACGTTTCCTAACTGCGTCACCGAGGTTATAGATGTTATATGTTATGTTTTATTACAATGGAGGATAATGAAGAGAATTTTAAGTTATGTTTTCAAGAATATAACAAAGGAGCTAACATATTAATTTCAGATAATGGAAAATAACAAGAAAGATTGATTTTTTTTTACTCTAAGGAAATAGGGAAAGACACGTTAATATTAGAAACAAAGGCAAAAACAACTACAAATTTTTGAAACAGGGAATAAATACGGACTTAGTATTTATATAGTATATTTCTTCAACTGTGTGGTTTTTTTTTTATTTCTTATTTGTGATTCTAAATGCATTAAGCCGCACTTGAGAATAGCTATCAGTCATGTCAGGCAAGGCGGTATTTACCCTCACAAACGCAGATCCCCCCAAAACATAGCAAATTACTCTTTTTTTTTACCATTTTCTTAAGTTAGAATTGTAAGCATATATTTCTGACTGTGAACTGTACAGTATAGTATGTGATAAGACTGGAAGTTGAATTGTACAGTCAATATATTTTCCTAACTGTGGACTGTACTGTGTAATTTGACTAACTGTCTCTTATTCGACTTGTAACTGTGAATTCTACAGTCTAAATGTAATTAACTGATCACTGTGTACCTGTCACTGTGAACTGCGTTGCTAAAAAATACAGTAATCGATTATCCACTATTAAACTGGTAACTGTAGTGTCGCAGAATATGATGACCGCCTCATACCAACACGTAGCGCCAACACACTTTACGATGTTACTAAAAATATTTAAACATTTCACGAAATACCTGAAATATTGTTATTATTTTTATACGATTATAAGGAGGAAAAATATTGTCTGCTCTCAACGACTGTTTATGTCTTGTTCAGGAAGAAATTGGACATGTGCATTCAACGACTCGACTCTAACCTAACCTAACCAAGCAAGTTGATTGGTTATAGTAGTTGTAGTCGTTATATTATGAGAATATTGATCGTGATCATGGTAATGGAAAATAATATATTCATGAATAATATGACTTAATGTATAAAATAATAATGATAATAATAATAATAATAATAATAATAATAATAATAATAATAATAATAATAATAATAATAATAATAATAATAATAATAATATGACAGTCAACCTCAACAAATTCATTTAGTAAGATTGTATCAAAATAATAACAATAATTCAGGGATTTCGCGAGATTTCTGAATATTTGAGTAATTCCTTCAAGTCCCTGAATGAAACACACACACACACACACACACACACACGAAGCCAGTCATAAAACAGTGCAAGTTGTGTAGGGTAGCAAATGACCATAGTATTACCGTAAGTAAGTCTTGATCCACTAGCTGGCAGTAGCAGTTCGAGTCCACCATTAAGTCCTTGTGACCATAAATACGGCTCTTGAGGAGAAAGAATAACACATAGAGAACGACCTACTAACACGTGAGACCAGCAGCAGAGTTTTGTTGGCCAAGTAGATGGTGTGCTAACATACCTGTCCATTTGTTTATTGATAAGATTAATGTAAGGTGAGTGTTGGGTATACCAGGAAGAAGGTGTTAAGGTATAGTACAGGTTAATGGGATAGTATGGTAGTTAGTGATAATGGAAGAGAAATATGTTATGAAATAGTAAAGAAACACCAATCAGTTGTTAGAGAGAAGTAATTATTAGTTTATTATTTGTTGTTGATAATTTACACTACCACACTGTATGTTTGTTTGTCTTAGTTGTATCTACAGTTGTGTCATGATAACAAATAGATTAGGAATATAACAATCAGTCATGACATCACACCTGGAATAGTGAACTTAGGAGACATAACATTAAGATCACTATCACCACTATACTATACCGATATCACCACTACCACCACTACCACCACCAACCACCACTACTACCACTACCACTACCAACCACCATATCACTCCCCGTCTCCCACACACACACACACCAATAACACGTAAGTGCGCCCAGACATCACCCGGCTAGCGTATGTATATAAGTGATGCCAATTTCCCGGGAGGAGATCGTGGAGGCGTTGTGTTGGGGCTGCTGATGAGGACACGAAGAGGAGGAGGAGGAGGAAGGAAGAGGGGGAGATAGTGGGGTGTGTAGAGAAAGAGGAGGAGGCATTAGGTGGTGTAAAGGAGGAAGAAGAGGAGGAGGAGACAGTGGAAGGCGTGAAGAGTGAAGGCAGTGGGTGGCGTGGAGGAGGGAGGGGGGACAGTGGGCAACGTGGAGAAAGATGAAGAGGAGGAGGAGGAAGAGGAAGAGGAGAAGGAGGAGGAGGAGGAGGAGGAGGAGGAGGACTAGGTAACACCAACCACCTTCACAATAGTGTTCCAACATCTTGATCAGCTGGTGGGTGACGTTCCTGCCATTAACTTAAGTGGCAGTAAGTATATCAGGAATGTTTAGAGTACTAGTGAGTGAGGGAGAGAGACTGCTACTCGATATACGAATCACCTCACGTTTAACTTTTCGGCTACCCACTGTACACTCTACCTGCTGTACACACCACCTACTGTTCAGCACCACCTAGTGTCGACCCATGCACACAGTGTACAGCAGACTCCGTGGACCTCCCAGCCGTAGCACCTCTCTTAGCCCTGATCTTCTGATAATCTGCCAAACTAGCTTAATACAATTTTCCGCCTGGCTCCCCTTGGCACGGGCTAAAACCCTCCCGTTTGGAAATTTCTGAGCCACCCTTCCCTTCCCTTCCCTTCCCTTCCCTTCCCTTCCCTTCCCTTCCCTTCTCTTCCCTTAGATACAGTTCTACTATACCACTGTAGATGCCATCCTCACTGTAGATAAATCGTTTCCCTATTGCGACTGTATTGATCACTACTGGTTGTATTTTATGCCCACTGTAGAACGCACACACACACACACACACACACACACACACACACACACACACACACACACACACACACACACACACACACACACACACACACACACATCGCCCCTCTCTCTCATCACAGCTAACACTCACTTATGTCTCACTTATAAACAGGTATATTTTTCCTTTACCTCTCACACGTCTTCCCTTTCACATCCCTCTCCTAGGCACACAGTCCTATATACCCCCCCTCCCCTCTCTCTCATTTACAATCCTTCTCAACCAAGTACAAATCTTTTTTTCTTTTTGCTTTCTATCACCTCTCTATTCTCCTACTCTCACCATCACCCTCCCTTTCTTTCTTCAACACCCCCCCCTCTCTCTTCCTCCATACCATACCCTCTCTCACTCATCCATCATCCCACTCCTCCTCCCTCTCTTTCTCTATACCATACCCTCTCTCACTCATCCATCATCCCACTCCTCCCTCTCTTTCTCTATACCATACCCTCTCTGACTCCTTCCTTCCTCCCACTGTCTCTCCATCACCCCACTCCCCCTCCCTCTCTCACCTCTGCTCGTGTAATTTCCTCCCCCCTTCTCCTTCCGGCCAGTAATCTGCGCTTTGCTTCACTTTCCGTTCTAACCAAGTAATAATTTCCTGCCGTTTCTTGCAGTTCATCCTGGGTGTTACAAAAGGCTACCTTAGTCTCTCCACACCTGGCTTCCTACCCGGATTTGATTACACACCTGGCTCCTGATTACACACCTGGTTACACATCTGGCTACACAACCTGACTCCTGATTACACACCTGAGGGAGAGAGAAAGAGCCACCAGGTAAGGTAATAACCATCAGGTGACCCATGATTACTTCTCAGGAATGGTTGGACTGACACTCGCCCATGATTTGAGGAGAGGAGGAGGAGGAGGAGGCCCACACATACTTCTTAGTCGTTAAGGTCTGTTTGTTGGCCACGGTGGTGTATACCTGTAATACCTGTAATGACCGTAATACCTGTAATTATAAAGCAGGTATCGTTCCTCCACCTTGAGTGCCACATCTCCCCATCCCGCCTTGTGTGGAGATGAGTAAAAGGATACCAGGTGAGGTGAGGGGAGGTAGCAGGTGTGGACAGTGAGGGGAAGGTGGGCAGGTGTAGGCCTAGGGTTGCTCAAGGACCATCTGAAGGAGTCGATTCAGGGCACGTGCGGTGGGAGTTATGGCTATAGGCCTATACACTGACCCACAGCTGCTCACGTTCTGCCATGATGGAAGGCAAGCACCGCTGGAGAAGGGAGGGAAAGAGGGGGGAAGGAAGGAAGGGAGGGAAGGAAAGAAAAGAGGGAGGGTGGAAAGTTGGGAAAGTGAAGGTAGGGAGGAAGAAAGTTTGAGTGGAGGGAGGGAGGGAGAGAGGGAAGGGTTGGTTTAGGTTAGGTTGAGTTAGAAAGGAAGGAATGAAGGGGAGCATTATACCACCACCATTACTATCACCATAACCACCACTAATCCACTCCCAGGCCAGGCAACAGATAACAGTAGGAAACAACTAACTTCCTAGAGCCTTAAAGTGTTATCACGAATGGTATAAAACGTTCAACTAACAATACTGTTTACTTATACAAACAAAACAAACAAGAAATCACTAATTCATCATCATCATCATCATTAATAATAACATAATTTATCTATATATATATATCCTCTTAACACCATAACTTCAAAACAATCCAATACATTTTAAAAGGTAGCCAGGTATAGTAGTAAGGATTGTACCTCCCAAAACTTTCCTTATACTCATATTTAAACCTAACCTAACCTAATCTAACCTAAACTAACCCAACCTAATCTAACCTAACATAACCCAACCTAATCTAACCTAACCTAACCCAACCTAATCTAACCTAACCTAACCAATTAACATGGCTCTCACGGATTTGCCACCCTGATCCCAGTTTTATATCCCGACGAAATGATTCACTTAGAAGCTTCGAAGTTTTATACCCCGACTAAATGATTCACTTAGAAGCTTCGAAGTTTTATACCCCGACTAAATGATTCACTTAGAAGCTTCGAAGGTTTATACCCCGACTAAATGATTCACTCAGAAGGTTCGAAGTCTTACACCCCGACTAAATGATTCACTTAGAAGCTTCGAAGGTTTATACCCCGACTAAATGATTCACTCAGAAGGTTCGAAGTTTTATACCCCGTTTAAATGATTCACTTTTGGTTCATAGTATCGCTTCAAAGCTTCGAGGGGGAGCTAGTTGTCCCGTTCTCTGTAGTGGCGAATGACGTGGCTGCCATTCGTGTAACCACCACTACCACAACCACCACCACCACTCTTACCATCGCTATAACCACAACCATCATCACCACCATCAACAACCCCCCCCCTACTATACACGAAAAATCGACTCCCCATCTTCACTTACCATGAGCCCTCTCTCTCCACACACACACATACACGAACGAGAGAGAGAGAGAGAGAGAGAGAGAGAGCGGCCCTACACTCTCTCTTATACAATATCAATCCTCCTCCCTCAACTCTCCCTTATCTTCCTTCCCTCCACTAAACCCTCCATCATCCCTCCCTCCCTCCCTCAATTCTCCCAACTAACTGCATAAATCAGACAATACCTGACTAAGGGGAAATTTCAATAAACAATTCCGAGGATAAAGACCGTCCCTTAAAGAGTAGAAGTTTAATAATCGGGAGAATCGTATTACGAGTGTATCTTGTGCGCCATCCGAGACTCTTGATCACTTCTCCACTCCGCGTTCCCGAGTCCCCCTGAAAAACTTATGAAATGAAGGGAGGAAGATAAATACAATGTACATTTATATGACGATTTGACTTAATATCTATCTATCTACTGGTTTACGGCAGAGTATTGACTTAGAAACATCTTACAAAATGGAGTTAATATTGTACCGAGACTGTAACGAAATCTCGAACCTGATTTTTTAACTTTTAAAGATTTTTTTTTTCTCCAGATTAGGTTAGATATTACTGACACGTAGATAGTAAAAACGATTTCCATTGTATTCATAACTGAGAAAAATATTTGTGTGAAGTGTCCGTACAACTGCTTAGAGTGTGTTTGTGTGTATTAGTATGGTGTGGTATGGTATGGTGTGGTGGTGTGGTGTGGTGTGGTGTGGTGCGGGGCCAGCAGGTACAGTATACAGTACACACGGCCTCCCTCCCTCCCTCCGTATCACCGTTGCATAAATCCTCCATCCCGAGACCTCGCACACCCAGGCCTCATTACCGTACACGAGGGTCGAGCATGCCATCAAATACCACCAATCTTGGACCTGAGTGCCGGTCTGAGTGCCACTCAAGAACCCTCAGTGCCAACCCTGGCCCTCTTCCTCCCATCTCCCACTCTGCGCCAAGTAGAGTCCAAGTTGCATAACCCTCTTCAAGTCCTAATGAAGTTACTTTTAATTTTGTTTTCCTCTCGTTGTACAAGTCTTGAAACATTTGGTGAGATTATTCACTCCCTTCACGGTTTTGTCTGTTGCATTTATTTATTTATTTATTTTTATACGCGGCGACCCCCTCATACGCCAGGCGATCCTTCATACGCCAGGCGACCCTCCATACACCAGGTTTTCCTTCGGTCTCCTCAGGGTGGGTGAAGATGTTGTTGACCAGACAGAGGCGGCGTGTAGCACCATCTAGTGACAGGCGGGGAACGGGAGTTGAGGACCTTGGTTAAGTCAGAGTTATGGTGCTGGCGAACCTACTTAAGTACTCTTGTTTCCTCTCTCTTTCTTTCTCTCTCGCTCTCTTTTTTCTCTATTTTTCTTCATCTCTCTTCCTCTCTATCTTACTCGTTCCCATCCTCTTTCTGTCTCTCCCTCCCTCCTTCCCATCTTCTTTTCTCGACGTATCTCTACCAATGAGTGAAAACAACTTAGAATGAGTGAAAGATGAGTGAAAATTCTGAGTATGTGGGGATGAGTGAAAAGACTTGAAGAATGAGTATTGTGTGTTGAGATGATCGAGACATGAATGAAAAACGTGAAGAATGAATTAGTTTTGTAGACATGAGTAGGGCCTGTAGGGATGAGTGAGAGACGTGAGGGTGAGTAAAGGCCTATGAGGAGGAGGGGGTACAGGGGAGGGGGTTACCTTCCACATTTCATGCATAACAATCGGCCTTCCTGCCATCCTAGGCCTACAGGGAATGGATCAAAAAGAATTTGTGTTGAAAACTTGGCCGAGGAGGCATGGAGAGTCGTAAGCAAGGGAAGGAAGAGTGAGGAAGGGAGGGAAGGGAGGGAGGGTGGTGGTGTTCTGTAGGTGTGGAAAGTCGTCGTAAGTTAGTCGTCTTGAGGGTTGAAGGTGGGAGACTCACTTACGGTAAGTTCTCATGGTTTACGGTATTATTTATCACATTGTACTGTATATATGGTAATAACACTGCTACTACTACTACTACATCTACAACCATTCTCATCATCATCACTATTGTCATTATTATCACTATTTCCTCATTCTATCTTTTAGTATATAGATCAAACTTTCTCATATATACAATATTTTCACCTGATGTGTAAAAGGAGGTGAAGGAGAATATGATAAAAGTGTGATAAGGGACAGAGGAGAGAGGTTCCGGACACACACAGTAGTATATATGTGTGTGTGAGAGTCGGTCACTTAGTAAGATAGGAGGAGGAGGAGGAGGAGGAGGAGGAGGACGAGGAGTAGGAGGAGGAGGAAACCTTGGCGGATTCCTTCCAGGCTATTTGGCTATTGGCCACTTTTACCTCCTGTCTCCAAGTATCTCCTGGGTGGCTGCTATTTTTCCTCTCTTCTCCTCCTCCTCCTCCTCTCCCTCCTATCTGGCAGGCCTATGAGTCTTCCTCTTTACTTTATTTCCTCACCTCGCGGACACTTAACTCCTCCTTTCTACTTTTTTTTTCTCTTGTTCTCTCTACACTTTATAATTATGAGAAGAAAAGACTTTGAGAGGATTATCACAAGTGTCGGCAAGTCCAAGGATGAGAGAGAGAGAGAGAGAGAGAGAGAGAGAGAGAGAGAGAGAGAGAGAGAGAGAGATTCTTTGCTCCTTCCGAGTAGTATCTCTTCTTATTTCCCTCCCTTCTCTCCTTCCCTCTCACAGTTTACTCGCTCTCTCCTCCCATAACTCTTCCTTCCGTAAATCCTCTTCTTCTTCTTCTTCCTCCCTCTCCTATCCTCTCATCCCCCGTTCCACTTCTCTCTCTTTTCTATCTCACAGTGTTTCTCCCTTCCTCCAATACACTTCTCTTTCTCTCCTCCATCTCCCTTCTCCTTCTCCACCCCCTCTTATCCCTCTCCATTCTTCCTCCTTTTCTCCTCCTCCTTCACTCCCCCTCTCCATTCCTATCCCCACCCTCCCTTCACATCACCTCCCTCAACCCCTTCCCCCCCCTACCCCCTCCCCTACCTCTTCCTCCCTGCCCCTCCTCGAATACACCAATTAGCTAACAGGTTGACAGAATTCTTTTAAATGTTGTTTTTTATCAACCATATCGACGCATGGGGCTGGTGGGGTCTAGGTCGGGGGGGGGAGGGGAGGTAGACAAGTAGACAAGAGTTCCCTCACATGGGTAAACAAGTAAACAATGTCTCCATCACCAAGGTAGACAAAGGAGATAATTACTATACCCTTAAACGATTAGACAGGTAAACAAGAATTCCCTCGAGAGGTGTAGACAAGTAGACAAATATTCCCTCACCAGTGTAGACAGACGTTAAACCAGCCAAAGAAAAAGAAGAACAAAAAATCCATCAAATTTGATTCGCCTTCAAGAAATCTTCACTACACACACACACACACACACACACACACACACACACACACACACACACACACACACACACACACACACCACCATCATCACTTCCGCCTGGCTGACCCGACTTAGAGAGGTGGTCTTAGGGTGAAGAATAAATAACGATACATAGTAAACATTGTACAGAACTCTTAAGACAGTGAGAAACTTTTGTACACGTTTTCTAACCACTGGATAGATAGATAGATAGATAGATAGATAGATAGATAGATAGATAGATAGATAGATAGATAGATAGATAGATAGGTAGATAGATAGATATTCAGTAAAGTCCTATAGATTGTTATAGTGTTCATTAAATAATTCCTCTGTCATATACCACCAGGCTATATTAATCCCTATAATGATCATATAATAATCCTTCAAATAACTCCTTGACAAGTCCTATAGAAAGATGCACACTGTTTATTTGATCCTTACTTGAACGAAAATATCCTTCATCCTCTCCTCCCCATCCTCCCCATGCATCCTTCACTCCCCTCCCCTCACACCACCGTCCTAGACCACCCTCGTGACGGCTGTAACCACCTTGTTACAGCCTTTACAACATTACCTTACCCAGAACTCCACTCCGAGACGAGTTATAGATAGGACTTGGTCAACACTTCAATGCACAGTGTGAAAGGATTTGAGGCATAGCGAACCGGAAGAGAAAAGGGAATTTTTTGAATAGGCCGACCTCTTAAAAAATGGTCTAATATTATATAAATGTTGATATGAGTGTCTACATATATATATACATATTTATTTATTTATATGGTGTACTGTATTACTGGAGGCCAAACTATTGCTAAGCCTATATAGGGTGGAAAAAAAAAATTTCTCTTCTCTTCCAGGAATTCAGATTATTAAATCAACAAGGCTCCGGCTATTTTCTGTGATGCACCACTATCACCACTATCCCTACTACCACCACTATCACCACTATCCCTACTACCACCACTATCACCACTACCCCTTACAACCACCACTATCACCGGTATCCCTACTACCACCACTATCACCGCTACCCCTACTACCACCACTATCACCACTACCCCTTACAACCACCACTATCACCACTATCCCTACAACCACCACTATCCCTACTACCACCACTATCACCACTACCCCTTACAACCACCACTATCACCGGTATCCCTACTACCACCACTATCACCGCTACCCCTACTACCACCACTATCACCACTACCCCTTACAACCACCACTATCACCACTATCCCTACAACCACCACTATCCCTACTACCACCACTATCACCACTACCCCTTACCACCACCACCACCACCACCACCACCACTGCGCTGAATAAAGTAGCCAGGAATAATAATAAAAAAAAAAAACTTTGAGAAGACTATGTTAAGCAGCTTAGTGTAGAACGTTATTGAACCATTCTTATGCATGACGACCACAAAAGTCTCACGTCAATGGTAGGAATAATAGACGTTGTTGTAACACCTTCAAAGTTGGACCATAAATTAGTGTCATGTGACTACTTCCCTTTATATGTAGGCTCTTCCCTCCCTCACTTCCTTACCTCCCTCTATGTATCTCCTCCCTCCCCTTACATCCATCATTTTCTTCTCTCCCTCCCTACTTCACCCCTCCCCCCCATCTCTCTCCCTCTCTCCCTTATTATATGCAGACTACGTAGCTAATGACTTGGAATATTAAGTTTTTTACACAGGAAGTCACAGAGCTTGGAGGAGATTGACACACAGATTATCATGTACTAGAAAAACTAATATCATTGTGTGTGTGTGTGTGTGTGTGTGTGTGTGTGTGTGTGTGTGTGTGTGTGTGTGTGTGTGTGAGAGGGAGAGAGAGCGACCCACCCCAACCCTTAACCCTCCCTCTTCCCCCAAACCTCCGTCCCCTTCCTTCTCCCTAACCCACTTCTCCCCATCCAATCTTCCTTAATTAACTCCTTCACTGAACGACCGTAACTCCCCTCCCCAACACACCTTAACCCACCCCTCCTTCAACGTAACCCCCCCTAACCCACCTTCCTCCTCAACCCACCCCTCCTTGAACGTAACCTCCCCCTTAACCCACCTTCCTCCTCAACCCATCCCTCTTACACCCTAACCTCTCCCTTAACCCACCCTCCTTCTCAAGCTATCCTCCCCCTTAACCCACCTTCCCCCTCTACCTATCACCTCCCTCTCCCTCCCTCAACCCCCAGCCGTGTAAGGGAGCGAAGGGCGATAGAGGGAGTTCATTATAAAGTGAAACTCCCAACCATTTGCTCTGCCATCCCTCGCAATCTGACCACCATCTCTATGAGAAAAGTTAGTCTACTTGGCCTTCTTTATAAGTTACTAAGTTAAGGGCGTGACCCGACTCCCTCATATCCCACGTCAAGGGGGATTACCTCACCTCCCTCTCCCTCCCTACCCCACTCCCTCCCACACTTCTCTGTTCATCCTTTCCTTTCTCTCTCTCTCCCATGTTTTCTATCCATCTTCCTCCCTCTCTTCCCACCCATACTTCCTCTCCTCCCTCCCACCCCCCACTCTTCCTCTTTCCTCCTTTCCTATCACGGATTTTTTTTCGTTTCATATCTCAGGTTAAGGGAAGGGAACAGGAGGAACTAATACCTCCTTGGTGTCCTCCTCCCCCCCTCCGTTATTTCCCTTCCGCCTTCCCCATCATCTTTTCCTTCTCCCCTCATTCCTTCCTTCTCGATCTCCTCTCCTTTCCCCTTCTCATTTACTCCCTTATGTCTCACTTTAAAGCAATCGATGGGAAAGGGGAGGTACATTATCTCTCTTTTGTTGATCATCTCTCCCTTTCCTCCTCCATTCTCTCTTTCTCTGTGTGTCTCTCTCTCCTTCCTCTTCTCTACTTTTCTCTCTCCTTCCTCTTCTCTCTCTCCTCCCTCTCCTACCTCCTCAACATGGTCACTATAATAAACTTGGTCTCGTTCCATCAGTCAATAAAAAAAAAAAGTTACTTGAAGCAGGTTCGTTGCTTGGTTAGGTTAGGTTAGGTTTAAGACCAATACGACTGTGGCCTATTAGGACTAGGGCCCATTAGGACTGGGGCCCGTTAGAACTGGGGCCCATTTAACCTGGAATCTCTTTCTATGGCTGAGCTCCCCCCCCCCAAACGCCATTTCCTTTCACATATGGTCAGTCTTTCTCTTCAACAGCGGCCATATCTTTAAAAGACTCAGTGTAGGCCTGGAGACCATACAGGAACCGAATTCTCAAAGGTTCGAAAGCTGAATCTACCATACTAAATATCTAACTAAATAGCTTCACTTACGATTTAAAGATAACTTCTTCAAAAAAAGTTCTTATGTTAAATTCTCCTACTCCCCCCTCCCGTATGTTATGTGCGAACGTATCTGAGTCCTGTAAGTTATGCCGTAAAGATTATTGTCAAAAGTACGTAAATTACTTCCCCTCCCCTCCCCTCCTCTCTTCTCCCCTTCCCCCCTCTAACTAGTAATGCAAGAATGAGTGTCTATCTGATTCACTTCAATTATCACCACACAAATAGAACAACCTAGATGGCGTCCTAACTACAGTACACTACGATTATCCTGTAACGAGATGCGATTTTTTTTTACCCTTGGTTAAGAAGGAACTAAATAAAGTATTGATTTTTGTGAGAATTTAAACCCAGGATATTATTTTTTTTCAATAGTTTATCACATTACCACGTCACCAATTTCCTCACAACACGGACCAAAGGGATAAAAAAAAAAGTCGCAAATATAAGTACTGTACACGGACTTATTCACGGACGTTAAAGTGGCCATATAAATCTGATTCAGGCTCTCAAGTAAGTACATTAAGGTTCCTAAAAGTTGCGCGGGAGTTTTGCAGTAGTCGCCGGAATGCCTTATATAAATCTTCCGAATGGCACTGGATCGAAACCCTCTTTGAGTCAGAGGTTTGTGTCTGGATTCTATTTAGATGGATCAGATCCTTTTCCCGCCATAACCTCGATACCCAAAGACAAAATAACATCGAGGTTTTGATCTAAGGTTTTAAAAGACGATTATAAGGATCATCATCGTTTGAATTTTTGTCCTACGAGTTTGAGGAAAGAATACAAAGGGGAAATCTGTGAGCGAAATGTTATGGCGCGAGCGAATAGAAGTATGGAAGCCAATTCTAAAAGATTCTTACGTTTTTTTTTTCCTTTTTCGTTTTTTTTTTACTGGGGATGATAGGACGGGTCTTGTTACTGATAAAGTCCCAGTGTAATCTAGAAGTCAATTTCACTTCCGTTATTATGCGTGTTACAGTTAGTTATGTTTTTACGTCAAGAGTTACGAGTAAATTAATACCATATGAACTTTTAAGACTCTAAAACCAAGACTCGGATTCTCAGAAGGTTCATAAATGTATGAACGTCCAGAACAAATAAGGAACTAGAAAATTCAACATAAGAATTCTATAATGACGAAACTCTTAGAATCCTACAATTACGAAAACAAATCACGAACGAGCCTAAAAAAATTACTATAGTTAAGAACCTTTAATGAACCAATAATCACGAGAAAAACCACACGAGAATTTAACATACGAATCTTATGGCATCGAGAAGCCTAAATCAGAGCTTATTAACTTAGGGCTGAGTTTTGCAGCCTGAGTCCCTACCCTACCTCCGCCTCCCCTTGCAAAACTCGTTAATCTCGTCCTGTCATAAATATTTGTCAAAGATGTGTAAAAAAAGACGAGTATCCCCCCCCACCCCCACAATGTAGTTAGGATATACGGGAGGAATGAGACGATAGTTGGGTGACCTTTCAATGAGGTTCTCTATCGTTTTCCTGCGGGTCTTGGGGTCGTGGGTTATGATGGGTGATGGTGGGTGATGGTGGGTGTTGTTGGGTGATGGTGGGAGAGTTTGGGACTGGGTAAGGTACTTGGTGGAAGGGGGGGGGGCTGGGAGATATAGGAGGGGGGAGGAGGCAAACACTAAAAGACATCAGCAGACATCAGCAGATTCTCTCGTCACCAGCAGACAGCAGCAGACCCTCCGCCTTAACCCCAGGTCGGGAAGAACACAATAGTTCACTAAATTATTCACCTTCATAAGGATGCACCGAGATGGTCGTGTTTGCTTATGTTCCTCTCCTAGGGTGGGTGGCATTGTCTGCTGGGCGGCCAAGGTGGGTGGTAGGGGATGGGTGGCAGAGGGTGGTTTGCAAGTGTAGGTGGAGGGGATGGATGGTAGAGGCTGAGTGGTAGGGGATGGGTGGCAGATTGCAAGTGTGGGTGGAGGGATGATGGGATGGTGGGGATGGGTGGATGGGTGGGGTGATGGGTGGCAGAGGGTGGATGACAGAGGCTGGGTGGCAGGGGATGGGTGGTACAGGATGGGTGGCAGGTGATGGGTGGCAAGGGATGAGTGGTCGATCTAAATAGCGTGCCCTTTTTCATTTATTTATACTGTATCTCCTTAAAGGCTTCCAGATTGTAAACCCCACATCTTAAGAGAGAGAGAGAGAGAGAGAGAGAGAGAGAGAGAGAGAGAGAGAGAGAGAGAGAGAGGCTGGGTAAATGAAAAAATAAAGATTCTCTAATTAATTAAGAAAGATTAAATAACATATATATTGATCTCACTTAAGACAAATATAAATAATTAGTTAGAGCTGCGTAATGTAAATAATGATACGCATTTATATATATATATATATAAAAACTCCCTCACACTGAAGAACAAAAACACCCTCGATCAGTCAAGTGAGGAGAGGCGGTGGATACTGAGCAAATAAAGACACCTAAACAAAAACACTAACCTTGATAAATGAATCGAAATCACAAAACAAAGAAACACAAAAACAAATATTCAGAGGAAAACACAAAAGCAAAAACCCGAAGACAAATACTTAACTTTAAACAAGTTCCTTACACAAGTTACTAAAACAGGATGACAATTAGACAGAAACAAAAAGACTATTAGAGACGGGTGTGTGAAGACAGATACAAATGGAGGGTCAAATTAGTAGTGACTGTCATTAATTTTACTGGCACCCCCTCTTACCCTGACCTGACCTGACCTGACCACCCACTCCACACACAATACAAATCATCACTCAGCTCGCTAGACCTTTGATATCAATTGGATATAAAAAAAATACACTAATGGCCAATGATCAGGTAGCTCAGGTGATTAATCAGTGGTAATTAAGGTGTAAGCATTAACCTTTATAGACCAGACAAAGTTAAGAGCATCACGTTACCATTTGCCAAGAAGTTCGTAGCGTTTATAGTTACATGTCTGTCTGTCTGTCTGTCTGCCTGTCTATCTGTCTGTCTGTCTGTCTGTTTGTCTATCTATTTATCTGTAGTAGTAGTAAGTACTTCTACTACTACTACTACTACTACTACTACTACTACTACTACTACTACTACTACTACTACTACTACTACTACTACTACTACTACTACTACTACTACTACTACTAACCACCTGGACTTCATAATATTACCGTATATTAACTACTGCTTATTGCTTTTAACTATTTTCTATTGATTTTCTTATCATTAATCTTATCTACACCATTATCTTTTATCTTATCTCTATATAATCTTTAATCACCCATATTAATTGTCTCAAAGTCAAACTACACATAATTTTTCAACAAAGTCACAAAATATAATTACTGTAACCTATTGTTTAGGGGAATACAAAGAGCCTGGGATGATGTGTGTGTGTGTGTGTGTGTGTGTGTGTGTGTGTGTGTGTGTGTGTGTGTGTGTACGTGTGTGTGTGTGTGTGTGTGTGTGTGTGTGTGTGTGTGTGTGTGTGTGTGTGTGTGTGTGTGTGTGTGTGTATGTGTGTGTGTGTGTGTGTGTGTGTGTGTGTGTGTGTGTGTGTGTGTGTGTGTGTGTGTGTGTGCGTGTGTGTGTGTTGTTATTTAATTTGACACGATGAGTTTGGGCCAAAAAAAATAAATAAATAAAAATCGAAGGAAAAGTGGAATGACGTTTGTGTATGAGAGAGAGAGAGAGAGAGAGAGAGAGAGAGAGAGAGAGAGAGAGAGAGAGAGAGATCAAAGATATAGTTATACATCAAATTGGTCTCTACCTCTTGGGTGTCGTTAAGCCAATGTCTCCTCCACCTTATACTATATAATAAAGAACCAGATACTACCAGGTATTGCCATATCATATAACAAGCACATATGTTCCAGTAAATACCTACCAGACATACTTTCATGATTATCGTTTATATGGACGATATATCAGCCGGGTACCGTATCGTCTGTTAATGTAGCTGTCCGTTTGTCTCTCTGTCTGTGAGTTTTTTTTATACGATTGTTGATATAGGGATACACACACGGCACACATAACACACACACACACACACACACACACACACACACACGCAAACATACACACAAACACATACACGAACGACCATAAAACATACATAATTTTTACTCAATTTATCCTAGATGGACACGGAGTCAAAAATAGATTATGGGTAACAGATAAAAATCTATGAAACAGAGGCATTCCCATTAGCAGCCAACCTACGACGGAAACAAGTCACCTATTTTTTTTTCCTCCCTTGTGCTGGGATGTGGCCAACACTCTCTAATTTTTTTTTTCGTGGTCTCATACATAGGCCTAGTGGGGCTATGACCTCATATTCCCAGGGACTAGAGTGTGTGTGTGTGTGTGTGTGTGTGTGTGAGTGTGTGTGTGTGTGTGTGTATGTGTGTGTGTGTGTGTGTGTGATGTTAAAAGTTCAGTTTATAATAAATAGGTAAAGTTTATCTGCTCTCTTGATTCACTCTCTCGGTGTTTTGATAATTTTACCACCAAACCATCCTACCACTCAACCTCTTAAACCATCTAGCCACTCAACCATCCACCCAACCTTATCACCCAACCATCCTGTCAACCAACCCCCCCCCACAACCATCTAACCACCCAAGCATCTAACTACCCAATCATCCAACCATCCAACTACCCAACTAATCTACCAACCAATCATCCAATTACCCTACCCCTAACCATCCACCTACCTTATCACCCAACCATCCTGTCAACCTGCCAACTTGAGGAATCTTGTTATCACAGCCATACTCCACAGGCTGTCTCAACCCTAAACGACACATAGTTGAAGTTATTTTCTTTATATTTTTTCTCACGTTTTTAACCAATTTTTTTGTAATATGAGAAACAATAAGAATATCATATTGTTTACAAAATTAAATTAATGACACAAAATACTACTACTACTACTACTACTACTACTACTACTACTACTACTACTACTACTACTACTAATACTAATACTACTACTACTACTACTACTACTAAACAATTACAACAATACATTACTTCACGAGTTGTAAATCAAATGACACCTAAGAATTATGGAGCCATTCGCAAACACAAACCAAAAAATTAAAGAGTTATTTCTACAAGGAAAAACCACCACATTCCCCCACCACCCCAGAAATTTCCCCGTCTCTACCCTCAAATACCCGTCCCGACTAAGGGAGTCCAGGGAAAAACTTCAGGGAAATTCAGGGGCGTTTTTCCCTAGGCCTTCGCTGGTAGGCCTAAACATTCGTTACCGAGGGGACAGTGGGGCTATTTCCCCGACGTCAGCAAGGCTGCCGCACCCCCATGCCTCTCCTGCCCCGCCCCGCCCCACCCCGCCCAACCTCGCCTCGCCTCGCACCGCCCCGCTCTGCCGATCTTGATGCCTGCAAGGATTTTTTATATTTGAGTGAGAGAAAGAGAGAGAAATGTGTGTGTGTGTGTGTGTGTGTGTGTGTGTGTGTGTGTATGTGTGCTTATATCCTCTTCCAAACCCCAGTCTAACCAAACCTAATCAAAACAAACCTAATCTAAGCGAATAAAACCTAATCTAACATAATCTAATCAAACCAAACCTAACCAAACCAAACCTAACCAAACAAATCTTACCAAATTAAAAAAAACGAAACGAAACGAAACGAAACAAAACAAAACTAAACCAAAGGACAGAAGAGACTGAGGAAATGAAAAGAGAATAATAATAATAATAACAATAATAATAATATTAATATGACAGTCAAAACTCTACGCACAATACACCTGTGTCACTTACCTCCATATAGCTAAATAATTTCACCGAAGAAGAAGAAGAAGAAGAAAAATAAATCATCTTTTCTTTCTCTATCTCCCCAAAAGCAGATACATCTCTCAGTTAAAATAAGACACAATCTCAACTAAACGCGTATTCAAGTTCGCAACAAAAAGTGGTGTAAGCAGGGTGTAGGCAGGGTGTAGGCAGGGTGGGTAGGTGTAGGTGGGTGTAGGCAGTGGGTGTAGGCAAGGTGTAGGAACCATGAGAGGTAGTTAGAATTAGCGTGGCGTGGAACCTTGCCGACGGGGTTCCTGGGCCAAGAATTGTGTTAAAGTTGGCTCAAGAGTGTTTTTGTTGGGAGGTAGGGAGGTAGAGGTAGGGAGGGAGGGGGGAGGCAGAGGTAGGGAGGTAGAGGTAGGGAGGGAGGTAGGGAGAGAAGGAAGGAGGAGGGAGGAAACAACCAAAGACGCTAGAATTCACCACCATCGCTATCCCCACCACCACTACTATATTATCACTACTACTACTATTACTATTTCTACCACCACTACCACCTATCAGGCTGCAGGGATAGATTGAGGGGGGTAGTTGAAAGGAAAAGCTCTCCAAAAAATATTATTAATACAGTGAACGGAAGAACAAGGAATGAGGTGGGAAGATTCTGGAAAGGAAGTGAATAGGGAGGGGAGGAGGAGGAGGAGGAGGAGGAGGAGGGGAAGGAGGCAGAAAAGGAAGAATGGTAGTAAGTTATGAAGAGGAGGAAAAGGAGGAGGAGAAGAAGAAGGAGGAAGAGGAGGAATAGAAGGAGGAGGAAGAGGAGGAGGAGGAAGAGGAGGAGCAAAACGAGTGTGGTAGAAGGAGGGGAAGATATCTAGGAGGGGAGGAAGGGCCCATACATCTATAGTATAGACTCCAGTGTCAGCACCACAGCCAACACCCGCTCACTCCTTCTCCTTGACACACCCCTACACTCCCTCATCTGAACACACCCCTACCCTCCCTCCTTTCTCCCTTCTCTCCCTCATCTGAACACACCCCTACCCTCCCTCCTTTCTCCCTTCTCTCCCTCATCTCAACACACCCCTACCCTCCCTCTCCTCTCTCCCTTCTCTCCTTATCTCAACACATTCCCCTACTCCTCCTCGACCCTCAACTACTATAGACAGTACCCAACAGGAGACACATTATCATGACTTAAGAAAGCTCAAGGTCTCTCTCTCTCTCCTACAGGATTACTGACTTGTATTGGACTGCCCTCACTAGGGTCGCTGGGCCAGGCCACACACACACACACACACACACACACACATACATGTATATCTGCTATCTTAAAAACTGTGAACTGTCAGTGAAATCCCTCTCTCTCTCTCTCTCTCTCTCTCTTTTATTGGGATTCATGTGGTGTCGAGTACTGAAGAATAATTGCTTTATTAATTCGTTTTCAATATATAAGAGAACGTACACCGGCTGTGGACTTGTTAAACTAAATGAATTTGAAACTGACTCGCGCCTCAGGCAAGCTAACTGCAATTTATATATAAATAAAGAAATCAATGAAAAATAAAAAAATATATATTTTTTCATGAGAGGCCCCAAGGCTTTCCAAACAACTTTCACGTTAGACATATATCAGTAATATTTTTCCTTTCGAATAGACTAAAAAAAAGTACCAAACATCTGTATTATAAATTTCTTGTTTTTTTTTTTGAGTCATACTATAAAAAACCGTGAAAAATGGTATAGTTTTTATTGGTGGTGCTTAGTGATGTTTTTCTACTTACACGCCCATGTGATGTTCAATAGCTGTAATTCGTATGTCTTTCATGCATACAAAATATATATATATATATATATATATATATATATATATATATATATATATATATATATATATATATATATATATATATATATATATATACAGTATATATATATATATATTCACACCACAATCACCATTACTACACCACAATACCATCACTAAACTACAACCACCACTACCACACTACCCCAAGCACACAAATACCATTGCCTACTACCCCCAACCACAATTATCACACCACTACCACCAACCACAACTACCACCAACCACAACTACCACACCACCAAACCACACTCATACCAGCTTGGGTCTAACGAGGGACAATAACAGAGAGGCGTTATTTACCAGGTAGTTAGGACGTGTACCAGCCAATTGTCTCCTGATGCAGAGACTATTACACACTCTCTCTCTCTCTCTCTCTGTCCACTACTACTACTACTACTACTACTAACAATAATAATAATAATAATAAGTACAAGACATTATAACCACCATATAACACGGATATATACAAGACAACCCAAACTATAACCCGGGATTAAAAAAAAAAAGAGAAGTTTACACACCAGCGAATGTAAACAAACCAGAAAAACACAGACTAATCAACAACAACAACAACAACAAAAAGATCAATAATAAAACAAATTTACGAACAAGTGAAAAAAAAAAAAAAAAACTCGGAAACCCCCCCAAAAAGGATGAATTTTACAATGAACTTGAAGATATTTTGGGGGGAATTGTCACACACAAAAAAAAAATGAAGAGAGAGTACAGGGATTGTATGGGAATGGGATGCAAGACTGGGCAGACACAGAAGACTCCCCGGAGGTAGAGGGAGGTACATTGGGCACATTTAGAAACGAAACAATGAAAGCATATTGGGAAAAAATATTACCCAATAGACTACTTGAGTAAGAAATGGGATGGCAATTATGAATGATTACTTTTTCTTCAGATAAAGGAATTCGGTTGATTACTGTGTGTGTGTGTGTGTGCGTGTGTGTGTTTGTTGTTATGTAGAGAGGTAGTGTATTCTTGGTTCTATACGTGTAAACGAGGTCTGACAATTAAGCTGGCGAACTCATGCTACAGGATCAGCACTGTGGTCCCCTTCAGTGTATCCCCCCTGTGATGCTATACATGAACGCTTGCGTGTCGTCCACTCCTGGAAACATTTCTGGAACTTTCTGCGATAACTTTTATAGCTGCCGTCGTCCTACTCTGAATGTCATCCACGTCTTGAAAATGCGTCAGGTGAATAAGGAGGGTGTTCCAGTAAGATAATTTGTTTCTCGACCAAAAACTCCCGCACAATCAATGCTTTGTGCGCTGGGGCATTGTCTGATGCAAGATCCAATTGTTTCCAGCGAAAATTTCTGGGCGTTTTCGTCTAACTTTTTCTTTGAGTCTTTTAAGCAAGTCGAGATAGTAAAACTGATTCACACTGCCCTGGGGGAACAAATTATATGTGAACTACTGTACACCTTTAGAGTCGAAAAAAATGCTGAGCATAGTCTTCATTTTCGACTTTGACATGCGACACTCTTTGGGGTACAGTGAGTTTGCAGTTTTCCACCGAGCGCTCTGACGTTTTGTTTCAGGGTCGTATTGGTAGACCCATGACTCATCACCAGTAATGACTCGGTGAATCAGGTCATCTCCAGCTTCTTCTCTTTCCAAAAGGTCTGAGAAAATTTCACCTCTTCTATGTTTTTGTTCGTCACTAAGATTTTTCGGCACCATTTTGGCACAAACTTTTCTCATCTTTAAATCTTCAGTTAAAACCTTTCTAACTGTTTCCCTGTCAGTCGGCGCCTCATCTACAATGCTTCTCACCGTCAATCACCTGTCAACTCTCACAACTTTCCTAATTTTGTCAATGTTTTCCTCAGTCCTAGTCGTTGTTGGTCGTTCTTCTCTGTCACTGTTTGTCACGTCTTCTCTTCCCTCGTCGTTATGGGGGTCGTGGGGAGAAGATAGTGTAAGGGGTGATGGTCGTTATGGGGGTCAAGAAGATGGGGTGTAAGGTGATGGTCGTTAAGGGTCAGGGAGAAGATAAGTAAGGGGTGATGGTCGTTATGGGGTCGAGAAGATTTGTGCGGGTGATGGTCGTTATGGGGTCGGGGAGAAGATGGGGTAACGGTGATGGTCGTTATGGGGTAGGGAGGCTGCTTTGTGTTGAAGAGGGAGATGCTTCTGCAAAAAATCATCACACTATATAACCCTTTATTCTGTCTCTCCTCCCTCCTCCCCCTCCTCCTCCTCCCCCCCCTAGACTCGTGGTAGAGAAGAGAAACAAAGGAAGAGGGGGAAAGGACACAGATGGAGAAGAAGGAAGGAGAGAGAAGAAGGGGAAGAGGAGAGAGAGAGGGGGGAAGGACAGTGGAAGGGGAGAGAGGGGAGAGACAGGAAGGACCGATAGAGAGAGAGAGAGAGAGAGAGAGAGAGGACAAGAGAAATCACCAGTGGATTATTACATCATAAATGTGTCCAACCATCTTTCATATCCTCCCTCCCTCTTCCTTCTCCTCCTCCCATTCTTCTTTTCCTCCTCTTCTTCAATATCGTCTGCCTCATCAATCTCCTCCTTTTTTTTCCTCATGTCTTCTCTCTCTCTCTCTTCTACCTATTCTCCTAATTTCCTCTTCTTCCTACTTCCTGTTTTTTATTGCTACTTTCCTCCTCTTGTCATTCTACTATAACAACCCATCTCTCCCTCTTCCTCTCCCTTCATCCACCACCACACTCTCTTCCTTCTCCTCCATTTACCCTTTTCATCCTCCTCCTCCTTCTCAACCACCACCTTATCTTCCTTCTCCTCTATCCCCTTTCTTCTCCCCTATGTCCATCCCCTTTCTCCTTCCCCTCCTCCTCCCCCTACTCCTCTTCCATTTTCGCGTGGTAAATAATTACCCTCTACATCTCTGCTCACAACATTTCGCGTCGTCTCCCTCCCACGTAACGACCCGAGGATAAAATGTGGAGCTTCTGCTATAGGTCTGCCCATGCTGGAGGACTGTGGGGGTGGTAGGAATGGAGAGGGGGAGGTGCTGTAGGAATGGAGAGGGGGGGAGGTGCGGTAGGAATGGAGAGGGGGAGGTGCTGTAGGAATGGAGAGGGGGGGAGGTGCGGTAGGAATGGAGAGGGGGAGGTGCTGTAGGAATGGAGAGGGGAGGTGCTGGAGGAATGGAAGGGCGAGGAGAGGAGATAGGGGTGTTGCTAGAAGGATGGGAATGGGGGCTGGAAGGAGAGGAATGGGGGAGGGTAGAAGGGAAAGTAATGGAGGAATGAGGAAGAATCTAGACCTTGGTTTAAGTGTTGGTACAAAAATACTGGTTGATTAATATACTCAGAGAAACACTGAATAATACAAATTTTACGGAGAATAATTTAGGTGTAAAGAACAAAACCGAAGCATAATTAATTTCTCAGTTCATTAATACTAAATTTTTATTATATGTGTAAAATATCAACAAATAAATACATTATTCACCGCTAACTTCTGAATCAAACAAATAAAAGTACGTGAAAAATGAATGCCATATCCAGCTCGTTGATCTACACTACTCACACTGTTTCATCTTGTAGTGAGTAATGGTTTAGCTCAGTAGTGTTATGGTTCTCCTCTACCCCACCTGTGTTGTATATATATATTTATTTAAAGGGTAAGTTTAAAGTAATAAGTTGCAGGAACACTGATTTGTAGTCTCATAAACACGCCAGATATGTCTACTTTATATACGCACACACACACACACACACACACACACATACACACACACACATACATACACACACACACACACACACACGGGGGTTCAAATAAACAAAGTATCGTATCACTTTTTTTGAACTCTTGAAATGGCCCTTTAAATGGTAGTCTATCATGGCCCTGAAGGTAATTACCAAGTGGCCCAGCTACAGTTTTTAGTGGCCCTGGACCACCGTCAACACAGAGCCCTGAAAAAGAGACAGAGAGCATAGCTATTTGTTTCCCTACACAGAGGACACCAAGGGCGTTCATCTCCCCCTTCCCCTCTCTCTCTCTCCCTCCGTCCCTCCCTCCGTCTCTCCTTCCCTTCCACCATCTCTCTCACTGTTCCTCCCTCCATTCCTTCCTCCCTCCTCATGACCAAGACAGTGGCTACAGCTACGAAGTCAAACGAATGGACAAAGAACTTTTTTTTTATATACGTGTCCTTAACAAATATATTTAATCTTTCCTATTTACTACCAATGCTGGAGGAGCGGTGACGGGGGGGGAAGCAGAGAGAGAGAGAGAGAGAGAGAGAGAGAGAGAGAGAGAGAGAGAGGGGGGAGTTACAACGATAAGTCAAGTCTTTATTTACAAACGAGGATGACCAAGAAATAGTTATTGGTTGTGTACAGTCGTAAGTGATAAAACACCCTCACTCGGTAAGCACATCATCATTAATCAAGTCACGACAGGCAGAAATTTGGTTCACTAAATGCACTTAAAATTGGTCATATTTCCAAAAAGTAATAATTTATATTTTTACTACACAATATATCTGGTGAAAATAACCGGTTAAAATACTGAAAACTGACCAATAGAAATGCACTTCTGGTAATCGACTCGTTAATTGGTTACAGGTGGAGAGCGAACCTAATTGTTAATTGGGAAATTTGTATCATAAGTTCATAACCAATTACCATAAGTAACTAGCTTAAGTAAACGTAATTCCAAAGACAATTTAGTATCAAATGCCGGGAAATATGAGAAAATATTACGGAAATAAAATAATCCCGCGAAATTTGCCTTAATTTTTTTTTTCCTATGAGTCAGTGGTAGAGCAGTACTATATTGAGGGTTTGTCTGGGGTAACTATAAAACACCGCTGGTTTCCTCTAAATACTCTAGTTCCCACCTGTACTAGACCAGCCTGACCAGTAACAAGTATCTAAAAAGAATAAACTAAAAGGGAAAAAAATCATCTTAAAACGATAGGTAAATCCCACAGGTAATTCCACAGGTAACCCCAGCCTAGACAGGTGAGTGTAAACAAAGCATCCAAAACACGTCATCTTCCACACCCTCATCTTACATCACTCTCTCCCTTGCTATCTCCCTCTTTTATTGAGGTCTCTCCTACCCTTTCATCCTCCCCACACACACACAAAAAACCATCCTGTCACACAAGGGGACCGAGAGTGGGGGAGAAATCGACACACAGAAGTGATAGAAAGTTGCAAGAGGTTCACCAACACCCTCTATTATACAACACGTCTTGGTGGGAATTCCTTCATTTTCTAAGAATAATTATCTCCTTTTGTGTCCTTCCCATACCAGAGAAAATTGGGATAGAGAGAGAGAGAGAGAGAGAGAGAGAGAGACTACATTCGAAATTGTATTATGTTACTATCCAATTCAAGGTAAACTTAATTTAATACACCTGTGATAAGTAAGAAAAAAAGAAGCATTATCTACCACGGTGATGAGAGACAGGTGTGTGCTAGAGAGGAGAGACAGGTGTGTGTGTGTTGGATAGGAGAGACAGGTGTGTGCTGGATAGGAATAAATGTAAGGGGAGTGAAGGAGGTGAATGATAATAAAGTTCAACCATAGGGAACTAAGAGAGAATAGGGGATAACATGAATCACGTGTGTTGTCAATGGGTTTTAGAAGACAGGTAAGTTTCATCACAACACTGACCAGGTAAATAACCATAACAAAAATAACAAGTGTAAAGATAAAGAGAAGGAAAATATATTGTTTGTTAGGGATTTGTTGTTGATGAGGTATGGAGAACTTTAGATTGATTTCTGTATAATAATAATAATAATAATAATAATAATAATAATAATAATAATAATAATAATAATAATAATAATAATATAATAATAATAATAATAATAATAATAATAATAATGTATAGGACTGTAGTACGCCCTCTCCCGCCCCCCGACCAAGCGTTTTAAACACCGTCTTCGTGGACAAGAAGTCGCCGAAGACCCAGCGACGGTGGTGGCGATTATGATGAAATGAAGTGTTGGTGATGTAGAAGAGAGAGAGAGAGAGAGAGAGAGAGAGAGAGAGAGAGAGAGAGAGAGAGAGAACACCATCCAGCCAGCCAGCCCGTCATTACCCCTCTCCCTCCTCCTCACGCCGCCACACCATTTCGCGTCATCTGCCGCTCGAGTAATGTCCCTCAGTTTAAAATGTGAGCCTCGTTTCCTAGGCTCCAGCAAGAAGCCTTCATGTATCACCGCTGACCTTGGAAAAAAAATACAAAAAAATTCCTTGTTGATCCATTAAACATTTTTTTTTTCCTAGGAGGTGGGACGAAGGGCGTCAGGTGCAGGCTACTCGTATACACTAGTGCAGACCATTATCACCTCTGTCCACCTGGGAAAGAAAGGTGAGTTTACAGTCGGTTTTAAATCTTGTATGGCCGCTCAGGTTGTGGCCCTCACCAACCTGGCAATTTATATATGGAACACGACTCAATTACCTCACAAAAAAGTTCATTAGTTTACCAATCATTTAACTGAACTACATATACTCTTCTATCCTCGTCGTTATATTCCTCATTTATTCAGTGTCTGTGTTTGCCGTTCGTTTGTTCGTTTGTTTGTTTGTGTGTATGTTTGGTGTTTGAAATATACGCTGTGTACATCTATTTAGGACATCAAGTTAACCAGCTGATGAGTATTACTAATTTATTTTAACTAAATTCATTCTTCATAATGTTTTTTCTCTTTATCTTGTTTTCGCGGTTTTCGTTGCTGGTTTTTTTCACTTTAACTTTATCTGACACACACACACACACACACACACACACACACACACACACACACACACACACACACACACATATATATATATATATATATATATATATATATATATATATATACATATATATATATATATATATATAAGTAGGCCGACGTAACTCAACTGAATCATCAAAAAAGGCTCAACAGCTAATGAGTCTTATAATTAATCTAACAAAAGAGTCCTTCAACAAGCCTTAAGGAACGGAAGAAAGTTGGAAAGGGCCTGAGGGATCCTTTGTTCTCGACCGTAAACACAGCCGCCCTCGCAACACAAAGACTGAACCCCTCTCTGGCGCCGGCCTTAAGACTCCCCTAATGGTTTCTCCGATCAGGTTCATGACAGACGCAAACTTTTATTTCGGTTCCGGAAAGCGTCCTCTACCACCCCCCAACCCTGCCTCCACTCCACCTCTGACCCCCCTTACTCCCCCTCCTCATCCCTTCCTTCCTACCTCCGCCATCCACCTACCTCCTACCCCCTCCATTTCTCTTCAGCGAAAATGAGGGTAGGGTAGCAAACGCGTTTTCAATACCTGAGTCGCCCAGGCCAGAACGAGGTGGCGGGAGGTAGAGCAGCGCTTGTGTTTTCCTTCACTGTTTCTCCCCTCAGGACCTCCCACGTCTATGATATTTTCCTATTTTTGTTCTCACACGAGATGATTTTCATTCTTTCTTCAACTCCAGACAGACGAACAAAGGCTGTACATGAACACTAATCCAATTAAAAAAAAAAAAAGTTGTGAAGCTTTAGAAAACACAGTTAAGCGAAACGGAGGAGCTCCCCCTAAAAAAGATTTTCTTTTTTCTACGCCTTTCTTACCCCGCACGACGGCCGTGAATTCCATACTTTATGGTCGGTCCAAAATTTCCGTCCATTCCGTTGCCAACCACCAGCAGCTCCGCGCCTCCTTTGGCACGGTCGGCTCGGGTTTGCTCGGGTGGGCTCGGGCGGGCTCGAGGGAGGGGGGAAGGGGGACCTAACGACTCCCCGGACTGATCTCAGTTGCAAATGACCCTGGCGTCAATTTGATTGGTTCAGCGGGGGCGGCCGGGGCAGTGTGGCTGTTCTTCTGGTTTCCACGCCTCTTCGGTGTCTTCCACGCCTCTTCGGTGTCTGGCATCACAATATAGAGACTTGAGTTGAGTTACGTCCACCTTCTCTCGTCTTAAATTCGATATCAAGGTCATTTTCTTCTTCACATAAATTTTATAAAAGACACTCGCTAATATTTCAATAAATAACGTCTGGTGAAAACATCTTCTGTCTACAGTTCCAAAGTCCCAGAACAATATTTCCAAGAGGTTATAAGGTTCACATATTTTGATCGGTTAGACTCCAAGAATCATCCGGTAACATGACTGTACCAACACTAGATCACGAGCGGCGATAACCGGATAGGCCGAATAAACACTTATATAAACATGGCTGCCAAAATAACACCTAAATTGATACAGAGAAATAAACGTAACGAGAGAAATTTATTACCAAGTAAAATAATAATAATTTAACATCGCGGAAAGAAACCCAGGTAAGTTGAAATTAATTAACGCATGAATATAAACAAACGTACGTACCTTCGCTACCAAAATTATATTCATCTAATTCTTTCTATTCGTTGATATTAATTATTTAAAGTCATCCTCAAAAGGTTAGTCCCTGAGTCTTGGAAAATTAATCAAATGAAGGTTTTTTAAAGTTGGCGGATGTGGCCAGGTGAATATGACGAGGTGTGTGTGTGTGTGTGTGTGTGTGTGTGTGTGTGTGTGTGTGTGTGTGTGTGTGTCAGATAAAGTAAAGATAGGTATAGAATTACATATATAATCCCAACCCAACCTAACCTAACCTAACCTAACAAACGAAAAACAAACGAAAAAAAAAAATCTTCATATTACGTAAACAGAAGAAAAATTCTGCAGGTCTTTGTTGCTCACCTGATGTTAATCCCATACTCGCCCCCTTCCCCTCCCCTCCCCACCTCCTCACCCCTCTCCCCCCTGCTGAGGTATTATTATTATTCATAAAAAGGTAAAATATACCCCCTAGGAGAAAGGGAAAAAAAGAAAACGACACAATTACTATCTTAAAATGAGGAAGAAAGTGAAGGGGTTAGAGGAGGGGGGAGGAGGGGCAATGGGGGGGGGTGAGGTAGTGAGGTAGTGAGAGAGAGAGAGAGAGAGAGAGAGAGAGAGAGAGAGAGAGAGAAGGGAGCCAGCCAGTGTCGTCATTCCTCCATTGCAAAAATTTTTAAAAAATCTGGGGTGGATTCCTTCGATTCCTTTACCCAGCAGATTTACAAACACCTTCTCGCTCCTATTTCCCGATTTCTCAGATTTTCCTTCTCATTTGACTTTATTATAAGGGAGCGACTTGTGACTCTAGTGTGAATGTTAGAGAGATGGCGAGCGTCTTGTAGGAGGTCCCCCGTAGAAGACCGCCTTTCTCTGTTGCCTGTACTGTGCACTAATGACCTCAGCCCTTGGCATTCTTTCTCTTGCCAGTTTTAGAATATGAATGTAGATTTTCCTCTCTCTCTCTCTGTCTATTTCTCACACTCTGTCTGTCTGTATCATCTTCGTTTTTCTTTCTCTTTCTGTCACACTTGTTTCATCTCTCCGTCTGTCCGTCTGTCTGTCTGGGAGGAGAGTGCGATGACAAGACAACACCTTAGTAATTTTACACCTCTCACACCCACACCCACACACACACACACACACACCCACACACCCCCCACACACACACACACACACCCACACACACACACACACACACACACACACACACACCCCCACACACACACACACACACACACCCACACACCCACACACACACACACACACACACACACACACACACACACACACACACACACACACACACACACACACACACACACACACACACACACACACACACACACACACACACACACACACACACACACACGCCAATACCTATTTCCCTTCACAAATTACCAGCGTCCCTGAGCCCTTACTTTATACTACCTGAGTAAATAGAGAGCTTAAAGGTATAGGCTCTTTCATTTTCCGTCTTAATGATTTGTTAATGCGGAAAATTAGAACTCGCAGTTATGGTCGTACGATGAAAAGACCTCGTCCAAGCTGATGGTGTAATCAGGCTCGTTATCATCACTATACCCAACCACTAATTAGGTCTATAATACTCTCTTAGGCCTTTAAATGAGGACGTAGGTATTATTAATATATGTGCTTCATAAAACTCCAGACTTCCTATATCAAGCCTCACACTTGTCAAAAATCTCTTGAAGGTTAGAATTTATGTTTATCTCTGGATATATTCTGGGTTTGAGAAGGTGAGTTGGTTGTTTTCTCTCTTTCTCCCTCTCTCATTCATCCATACTCTCTCTAATGCGATGGTTCTCTCTCTCTCTCTCTCTCTATCTCATTTGTCCACTCCTTTTATTATAATCATTCTCCTATGCTTTCCTTTTCTCCCATTCTGCTCCTTCTTCCTCCTTCCCCTCTCTAGCACCTCCCCCCCCTTTACCCCCTCTAGTACTCACTCTCTTTTCCCTCTTTTGACCTCATCAAGTTTGGCCAGCGTCCTCTCTGGCACAAGACAAGTGTGCCCTTGCGACCTCTTACCACTTTGTCACTAATTAGACCTGCAAAGGTGGAGGAGGAGGAGGAGTAGGCAGAGGAAGGAATATTACATAGGCCTGATTGACACACACACACACACACACACACACACATACACATGAATTATATAAGTCATTCCTTGTTTTATAAAAGTCTTGAAGGAAAACGCAACACGCTCGACTCAACGCTTAAGTGATTATGTACAGTGAAACAACATACGAGTTTTCTATGCTTGTATATTTAATAGACGGAGGGCTACTATAAACCGGATATAAAAAGCGAAAACACGGTAAAAAGTCTTGACATACTCCCGTGAATTAAAAGAGTTATACCTTCAAGGAGAACCCAGTAACCCCACCCCCCTCCTTACCTCCAAGAGTTACAGAAAACGGCACTATGTAAACAAGTAAACAATCATAGACTCTGTGCTTCTCATACATGAATGGATTTTCTATATAACAATATATAAAAAAAGAAACAACCTCGCGGATATGCAAACAATGAAAACAAAAATATGGGTCTCTGGTTTCGGTGTGTGAATGGATTTTCAATGTGATAAAAGGTGAAGAGAAGGTAAAAACTTTCGAGGCAGGTGAAGGACACTAGAATCCCAAGTTACCCTAGTTTATTCGCCTCATTATTGGCCGCTAGAGTCGAGGCGCCACAGCTCCCTCCACTCAAGTGCGGCCACCACCACTCAACAAACTTTAGGCCTACCTACCTAAGTCCCTGCTCACGACCTCTCACAAACATACATCCACAAATAAACGTACAGATGCACTTATAATTGCAGACACACACACACACACACACACACACACACACACACACACACACACACAACTAGATGGGTGTTTCTTAGACATATTACTATTGAAATTTAAAAAGGCACACAATATTAGTAATTTCGTTGTAATGGTTGATGACATAAGAACAACACAGAACTAACTTATGACAAAAAAGTTAATACAGACAAACAAACAAACAAACATAAACATTTTGTATTGTGTTATGTATTATGTAGATGATATTTAAAAGTCTTTACGTAATTGATGATTTATGCATGCGGTGGCTGAGTGGATGTTATGTTCACTTTACCATCTAAGGGTCGCACCCACCCAGGTCTGTACGTGGGTTAATACTAAGACCTGTACGTGGGTTAATACTAAGACCTGTACGTGGGTTAATACTAAGACCTGTACGTGAATTAACACTAAGACCTGTAAATAAAACTCCCTCCTAAGTCCCATAACCATTTTTCTCGCGGTATTGAGGAAGGAGTGGAAAGGTGGCGGTATATGGTATATTGGTAGGTCATTAGCGGTAGGTATGAAGAAAGCTGTTGAGTGGAAGGGTTGCCTGGATACCTGTCACGTCTTGCCCACACAGCTCACAGGTGGTGGTATACCTGGATGCGGATTCTAAAACGATCTTACTTTTTTTTTATCTTAAGTATATATGTGTGAATATTCTTACAGACATACGATATTTTTTTCTCGTAAGTATAAATGAAAATACATATCTAATTTGCTAAAAAAGTAGTGTAAAATATGGCAACCAAAATGTCATTGAACCTATACTGACAATTTACAGTGATTAGATGCGCTACCGGTGAATCTACCTTAACTAGACACGTTGTTGAGAATCTACCTTAACTACTTAGTAAAAACAAAGATAAAATCTTAACTTAAGAACCTTGGAGACTGTCTGGCTGCACCTTATATGAGAGGCTACAACCTTAGGCGTAATTAAGATGTCGGGAGTCGCTCATTAGGGGGCAAGGGAACCACCACCACCACCACCACCACCAAGCTCTTCCTTAACTACCTGCTGAACCAATTAAAATGTGTCAACGTGAGGTACAGGTATATATCCTACTCCCACCCATCTCTCTCTCTCTCTCTCTCTCTCTCTCTCTCTCTCTCTCTCTCTCTCTCTCTCTCTCTCTCGTGGGAGAGTTTCGGACAGGAAAGGAGAGGCGAGACGGGAGTGGTAGAGGTGAGGTAGAACTCAGAAAGGCGTGGGTGAGGCACAACGGGCGTGGGATAAGTACTGCAGAACTAGGAATAGGCGTGGTGGGCGTGCTAGTGACGCGGCAGTGGGGCGTAGGAGTCGAAGTCTTGGTAAAATCGATGGTAATGTTGAACGTGGCGGGAAATCCCCAAAGGGAAACTTCAGCGATAAGGAAAGGAAATAATGCGGTGTGGCCTACCACCTATTACTACCCTATCCCCCCACACCTCCCTCTCTTCTAACCTAACCTAACCTATCCCCCTACACCTCCCTCTCTTCTAACCTAACCTAACCTATCCCCCCATACACCTCCCTCTCTTCTAACCTAACCTAACCTATCCCCCTACACCTCCCTCTCTTCTAACCTAACCTAACCTATCCCCCATACACCCCCCTCTCTTCTCACTTAATACACATATACGAGTGTCAAATTATACATATATTTTACTTAACATATAAATCCAAATCATACATATTCTTATCTTACATAATGGTAATGAAATAGAGATACATATGTATATACAAACCAAGCCAACACATACACACACACACATACACACACCGGTTATATGTCTGTGTGTGTGTGTGTGTGTGTGTGTGTGTGTGTGTGTGTGTGTGGTAGGGATGTTTCTTTACCCAGGGTCTACACACCTGTATATTCAAGTCCTACACACCTGTACTCCACGCAGGTGTAGACGCGTCACTTGTGTAGAAGTGTAGGTGTGTAGGCCACTTAGCGTATATTACAGGTAGGCCGGAGGAGGTCGTCGAGGGTGAGGAATGAAAAGGAACTTGAGGGTTGACTCGCTTGAATACCCTGAAGGAACTGAAGGAGCAATCCATCAGTTGAGGGGAGAGTCCTGGCGAGGTGAAACGGACGGAGGAGAGGAGGTTGGGTAGAGGAGGAGGAGGAAGAAGAGGAGAGGAATGGACGGAGGAAAGTGGAAGAAAGTAGAGAGAAGGAAGGTGGTAGATGGTTAACAGCTTGGGGGTAGAGAAGGGGAGGGTAGGAGAGAGAGAGAGAGAGAGAGAGAGAGAGAGAGAGAGAGAGAGAGAGAGAGAGAGAGTGTCAATGACCACACTAGGAGAGAGAGGAAGAAGGCTCGACCAAACGCTGGCACCAGGAGCTCTATATCGCTCATGTTAACGCTGATGACTGCTCGTGTTGGCAGTATCCTGAGTTTCTCCCCCTCGCTGGCTAACTTAATATCCTCAAGAAAGCTACCGGCAGAACGTCAGCCGTCTTCTTAACTTATCTAGACTTTGACATCACCATTGACCCCCGGATTTAATGTAGAAGTTACTCTTTGCAACAATTTGAGTTCCATTGACTTAGGGGAGATTTTAAGGATCATCTGAATGTAATAGAGACGATTGAATTATTTTATTTATATATTTGTCTATTGATGTGAACCTCTCTTCTCCACATATAAAGCAATAATATATATGAAGGGGGATTTACAACATTAAATAACAACAAATAACAAATAGTATAAGTATATGAAGACTAAATAAAATCAGTGAAATTTAAGAGTTCTGGGAGTGTGAAGGAACGACGTGTAGAATGTTCAAGTGCCCTTCAGTGTTGAGTCTAACATTCGCTGACAGATCAAAGTGTGATGAATGACACATATTTGAAGTTGATCAAACCTGAACTTTTTTTTATATATCTGACTCCTTCACCCTTCCCTCCCTCTATTTACCCCCACTCTTCACCCCTCTTCCACTCCCCACCCCTCTCTGTCCTCTCTTACCCCCACCATCACCCCCTCATCCTTCCCCCACTCTTTCACTCGGTGTCAATCTGCCTCCCACACTCAACTTGTTCACGCTCTTTATTATTAGCAGACTTCCGAGTATAGAAAACTTTTATTCTCGGTTGTTCAGCTTGAAAGACATTACCAGCCGACCAGGAGAGGCGGGATCAACAAACTTCCATACAAACATGTCACTTCCGCGTGAATTAAGGTCTTCTGAAGTGTGGAACGACTCGCGGGGTACGGCAGGGGGGGGGAAGGGAGGGGGTAGGGAGGGAGGGGAGAATAAGGGAAGGTGGGGTGGGGTGTACTGGGGTGGGGAGAGACAAGCCTGAAGCTGTTTGTGTATGGGAAGAACGTAAGGGGGGGCGCTACCCTTCCCCGTCCGCACGTCTGCTATCTCCTCACAAAATCGCGCCAAGCACCACTGGTAATAGCGGGAAACACGCCCACTTCGGAGCTTTTTTTTTTTTTTGGCCTGGGGTCCCGTCATGATTTCCCGCCAAGCCTCGCATTTCGCATCGTAAAGATTAGTGAGCGTGCGTATTACCTGTCGTCTTTATTGCCCCTTGATTACAGGAGGGATGTTTCTCTTCACGGAATCTATGGGCGAACTATAGAACGTGACGCTTCACCAAAGTTGTGATTTTCCCTTAGCGCGTGGAAGAGACAGACAGACAGTCACACCGAATCACAAATTCTCAAATGATTCGTCCAATAATTGTCTTCCTTAACTCATCCAGCCATAAGAACAAACAAATAATTAATACCCCAGTAGGATATAATTTTCAAGACATTATTCTGATAGCCATCTTGAAGCCGTAGCTGAAGTAACACAGTCATATACCATCATGTTTCGAGTTAATAGGAAGATGATAAAAATTTACCGAACGAATCTTTGAGACTCTGAGACGGGGAAGACGTGTGGGAATTACTGTAAACAAACGCATGACGAGACTGCGGCGGCTGAGTGGTGGTTATTACCATTATTATTATTATGGGAAAGAGAGAGAGCAGGTGTGTGTGTGTGTGTGTGTGTGTGTGTGTTTATAAATGGTTATATGTATTCTATGTTCGTGTCTATGTACTTACACACACACACACACACACACACACACACACACACATACACCTGTACCTACACCTACACCTGACAACAACGGTCCATATAAATTGAAATACAAATCTAATATACACAACCTGTAAACACATCAACTGTAAAACTAACACCAGAGAAGATGTCAACAAAAGCGTATAGTGAACAACAATGACGGTACAGTAGTGAAGATAAACAAGTTACAATTCCTCACCACACTGCCCATCAGGAAACATTATCTCTGTATCCTCGGTCTGTATCGGTCTCTGTATCGGTTTGTATCCTCGGTCTGTATCGGTCTCTGTATCGGTTTGTATCCTCGGTCTTTGTATCGGTATTGAAATCCTTACTATACCCACACCTCCAAAATCAACAGGAAAATGGAGGCTGCTGGTATAGGCTTGGCAGTAGGGAGGGACAGACTGTTTATCTTGCCTATAGTCACCCGGATAGACGGTGTTATGAAAGAGACACAAGACGGCATTAATACTTAACAATTTTCATGAAGAGAGAGAGAGAGAGAGAGAGAGAGAGAGAGAGAGAGAGAGAGAGAGAGAGAGAGAGAGAGAGAGAGAGTGGGGAGGTTTTGTGTGGTGGTACTCAGGGTAGAGGATATAGCTTTAGGTGTTAACGTACAATAGGTAACATCAAAAGCATCAACTGATTATTGCAAATGTGTTGAAAATATACCTAGGTGTTTTTCTCTCCCACACATTTACAGTGCATTAAGTATAAATATGTACTTTTGAAAATGTGTAATAATAATAATAATAATAATAATAATTTACGGTTTATTGAAAGAGTTTGCAGCCAGAAGGCTGAAAATATACAGTTACATAATTGTGATTGGGTTTGAATTACAACAATATACAAATATAAGTGATATTAATAAGATATATAATAACCAGATGGGGAAAGCTCAAACTACAGGGCATTTCACTAGTGACAGTGCAAGAAGTAGTATTTACTGGGAGTGAATACACCAGTTTATTGGCGTTATTGATACCTCTTACAATGGTTGGGACTGGGCTGTTCTTATAGCGATCAGTTGTGCACGTATGGGCTGATGCGGTTGTGGTGTCGAACAGCAATTCTCGGGCTAGGGATCTCAGGTGGTAGTAGGAGCCGGTGTCGAGGATGGTGCAGAAGCTTCTTACCAAATTTGCAGATGAGGTCGTGGTGATGGTCAGTGAGAGTCGAAAGGGTCAGTGTGTTGAGCGCTTCTTGATACGTGGAGTAGGAAGGGAAGAGAATAATCTTGCATGCCCTCTTTTGCACTTTTTCTAGGTGTTTACGTTGTGTGGCATTTAGGGAGGAAAGACCAGGTAGGGGAGGCATAGGTGAGCTTGGGAAGTATGAATGTTGAGTAACCACTGAGCAGCTCGGGTGCAGGAACTCCGAGGGACTTGAGTCGGCGGAGGAGGTGGAGACGGAAACTGGAGGATTTGACTACTTCACTGACGTGTGGTTTCCAATTTAGTTTGTTGTCTATGGTGACGCCGAGGAGCTTCGTAGAATGTACAACCTGGAGTGTGTTCGGACCTAAAGTAATGGAAGGAGGTAGGACAATGTCGGAGGAGAGGTTGATGTGCATCACCATGGTCTTGGTATGGTTTATGGTGACATGGTTGTTGGTGGCCCAGTTTTGGAGACTGTTCAATAAATCCTGAAGGGCGGTATAGTCGGGAGCAGAATTGTTGACGCTGATCCCAATGGTGGAGTCGTCGACATATTTCCAGCGAGCAGGGGTTTCTCGTAGGGCATCATTGATGAGCATAAGGAAGCAGAGTGGTCCCATCTTGGTGCCTTGGGGGACGCCACAGGTGAGTGACTGAAAGGTGGAGACAGCCTCTCGGAAGCGTGTGTATGTGTGTGTGTGTGTGTGTGTGTGTGTGTGTAATAATAATAATAATAATAATAATAATAAACGGTTTATTAATAGAGTTGCAGCAAGTGGCTGAAAATATACAGACTTACATTTGATTTAGACATAATGATGTAATATGCATTGAATACATTTACAGGGCTGTACAGTACATAAATCAGGAGTTGTTTATTATTTTAACAATAGATGGGATGGTGCTGTTCTTATATCTATCGGTGCGGGCTCTTATGGGCTGAATTTTGTTGTAGTGGCGGACTGCGCGAGTTGGGTGGGAGGCTGCAGGTGGCAGGAGGTGGCGATGGCGAGGGTGGTGCAGTAGTCCACGGCCAAACCTTTCCAGTGCTTGGTGATGGAGGTCACTGAGGGATGGCATTTCCAGGGTGGAGAGAGCGTTGGTGTAGCCGGAGTATTCTGCGCCGAGCATGATTCTGCAGGCCCTTTTCTGTACCTTCTCTATCTGACGTTGTTGGGTGGAGTTGAGAGAAGACGACCAGGCTGGTGACGCATACGTTAGTTTGGGGAGAATAAAGGCGTTGTAGATGGTCCTCAGCTCTGGCGTGGGTGTCCCAAGTGACCTAAGTCTTCGTAGCATGTAGAGACGGTACGAGGCTGCGTTGACTGTGTTATTTACATGGGCCTTCCAGTCAAGTTTGTTGTCTATAGTTACACCCAGGAGTTCGGCAGACTGCACCAGCTGGAGAGGATGGGCACCCACTGTGACTGCTGAGGCTTGCACTGGAGTGGTGGCGGTATTGATGTGCATGACTACGGTTTTGGTGTGGTTGATGGTGACCTTGTTCTCCGTAGTCCATGCCTGTAGTGTGTGTGTGTGTGTGTGTGTGTGTGTGTTTTATGGAATTAATTTAGAGTAAAACAGGATTTGTGTAACGTACTTTGCCACGAACCTCCACCAACAGTGCCATCACCCTCCACCAACAGTGCCATCACCCTCCACCAACAGTGCCATCAACCTCCACCAACAGTACCATCAACCTCCACCAACAGTGCCATCAACCTCCACCAACAGTGCCATCAACCTCCACCAACAGTGCCATCACCCTCCAACAACAGTGCCATCACCCTTCACCAACAGTGCCATCACCCTCCACCAACAGTGCCATCAACCTCCACCAACAGCGCCTTGAACCTCCAACACGCCGAAAGAATTCAGAGGTGAGGGAGGAAGGCCGCCCCCCACAGCCACAAGATAGCAGGCAATCCCATCACCAAAGTTTCCCACATTCAGCCCAAAAACTTGATAGTGAGGGCGATAAGCCAGTTAGCAGGCCTAGTCCAAATGAAGAGCGGCGAGGAGGAGGAGGAGGAGTGGGAGAAGTAGGAGGAGAAGGAGGAGGAGGAGAAGGAGGAGAAGGAGATGGGGGAGGTGTATTAGGAGGAAGATGAAGAGGAAGAGGAAGCGATGTAATAGGAAGAGTAGGAGAAAGAGGAGGAGAAGGAGGAAAAGGAAAAGGTGAAGTAACAGGAGGTATAGAAAGATAATATGAGGAAGAGGAAAGGAAGTGTAGTAGGAAGAGAAGGAAGGGGAGAGAAGGAAGAAAGAGAAGGAATGGGAGAGAAGGAAGAAAGAGAAGGAGGAGGAAGAGACTTACACGATACCCTCTTCCAATTATGTCTGACAAGGATCTGGTATGGGTAGTTTGTCCTGACTGACTGACTGACTGACTGACTGACGGACTGACGGAATGACGGACTGACTGACTGACTGACTGACTGACTGACTAACTGACTGATTGACTGACTGACTAACTGACTGATTGACTGACG